>NC_061111.1:106631629-106783788 GCF_002878395.1 Capsicum annuum | reverse complement strand
TAAGAAGTCACCCACAGGCTATATGGGATCAGCTCTTCCCCATCTGAAAAGACCCCAATGAGTGTAGCCGCATGACCCATAGAATGATCAAATGTACATTTGTACCATAGGGGACTCAAAACTCCCGATCAAATATCAAGGGTTACTTAAGCACCCTATCATTTAACATGGGGGACTCGAACAACCCAATCATTTAATAAAGGGGACTCGAACCACCCGATCATTTAGACCCCACGCCAGCAAACACAGTTTCTAGTAATGGTCCTTTGGGACCTCCACTTTCACAACCCAAATACACAAGCCCCTTTAAGCCTAATTAAAAGATTTAACACATAACCCATTCATTATAATTAAGGAATCATTCATTTAGTCAATATCAAGTGGTATTTTCATACCGACTACAGCTTGTAACCACTTGTCATTATGCGAATCAAATATTTGGCAAATTCAGACTTTAACCCACTACCCAATAAGACTCTAATGTTCCAAGTAGGAACCATGCCATTTACCAAAGCGAGACTCTAACCCATTAGCCAATAGGAATCTAAAGGTCCAAATTAGAACTAAATCATCTATTAAAGAGGGATCTAACCCTTCAACCACTACGACTCCAAATTTCCAAGTTAAAGCCATTGCTTGGCCCTTAAGACCTTTCCAAAAACGTTTTAGCCATTTATGCAAGCCATTATTTAAAGTAGTAGGCAAAGCCAAAAGATTATCCGCATTCCAAAATCATTCATGCAAGTGGATTGAGATTCTCATTAATTTTAATACCACAATCCAATTATTTTGGGGTATCCACAATCCCCATTCCATCACCATGCCCATAGATCGCAATAGGTTTACAGTCATCAATTCAAAGCATAATTATTCCCTAAAAACCATGAGAAAAACATTGAAACAATCATTATCCAAAACCCTCAACCCATCATTCAAAAACCACATCAAAGTCATATGAATACCAAAGAAATTCATGCCATAAATGGAAACACAAGTTTTAGTAGAGGGATACATGCCTTAATCACCAAGAAATTTGGAGAAGAAACCACCCTTTATCCCTAAAAGAACAAGCTTTTGAAACCCTAGCCTTGTCTTTGAGTGGGGGAATTTGAGAGAGTTTGAGAGTGTGTTTTATTTGTTAAAAGGTGAAAATAACCCCTTTTTGGTGTTTAAGGAGAGGATTGACAAAAATGCTGAATGTTGCCACCCATTAATTATGGGTCACCCTACGACTCGTAATGACTGGTTATGAGTTATTCCTTTGACTCATAGTTAAGACAGGGTCTCTAGGCATCCAAACTATTGACAATATGAGTTCATTATACTACTTCTAAAGTGACCGCATGAATCGAACGGTCCAACTTATAATCAAGATAGAATATTTGGGTAATTACACTGGGCATCCTATTATTGATACCTTACAACTCGTATAGAGTCATTATGACTCGTTGAGTATAGTCGTGATCAAGGTAGGAAGTTTGGAACCTATACTGGTTTGACTATGCATGGTTTACACTAAACGACTCGTATGGAGTCTTGACGACTCATTAGGATCACAACAAATTTAGAAAAAAAGTCAGCCTTTACTAGTTAGGCTATGGTTTGGATCATACGACCTGTATAGAGACATTACGACTTGTATAGTCACTCATAGTCAAGGAAGTGATTTCAAAGGTCAAGAAATTTTCAAGGACCAAAATCCGGGGTGTTACATTGTCTCCCCTTTGATCATTCATCTTCAAATGATGAGTCAAGGCATCCATTAGCACGATTAACATAGAAACCAATCACATTTTTCTTTAACAAAGTAAAAAAAAATGATTTTAAGGAAAACACATACCTTAAGCATGATTATCCTGAATGGGGAACCAAAATGAATATCTGAACTTCATATTTTCTTTATCTCACCAAGAATTTTCCTCCACCCCAAATAAAACATTTAGTAACTTATAAATATAACCACGCTTCTCCACTATACTTTTAGCAATGAACCTAACATATCACCATTTTAATTTCCTACCTCTCTCCAAGAAACATATAATTTTGAGGGCCTGAGTATAATTGCACATTGTTCCATGTTAAAATCTAACTCAGAATCGAAAGTTCTAGTATAGTCTATAGGAACCTATACTTAATACTACCACAACCTTGCTTACTATCACAAGGATTTCATCACATCTCCCCTTCTTAATTATTTCACATAATGAAAGTTCGTCTTACTCTCTCATCTTTATCTATGGACTTAGCCCAAGTAGGCACCCCCCAAATTTTTACATCAGGGAATATCCTGTCCTCTATCTATAGAACTAATACACTCTCATAGCCACTACCACACTTCTAAAAAATGGGTTATTACGAAACTAGAGTACAACCATCAAGCATGAGAGGGTTACTTCTCAATTATGACCCCTATTAGTCGTATGACTCAAGGTGAGTCCCACGAAAAGAGATATTATACCATAGGAATAAAATACTTCATAACAACTATCTAGACCATAAATAGAGGGTCACTCTACTGCAAACATAACATAATATGAGTCCTTTAGACCAGGCACAGTGAGGAATGAGAGTGCATAATTTATAGGTCATATAACATAAAGTTGAGATTTATATATTCAAGAATTAAGGCATGTATTGTCGCTTGAAACTATTGTTTCTTGAAACTAAGCATAATGTTAAATATGAGTTTATAGATCATGAGTGTCATAACATAGAGCTTGAACACTTAGAAGCTCAGATTTTCTGAGAACCTTTATTGCTTCTAGTTCAGGGATTGGAGAATGGACATACGCAACATAAGAATGCAAACCTTAGGCATAAGAACTATTAGAATATATACGACATTGGTAGAATGCCCTCTTAACTGAAATGGGAGGGAATCACTATAATAGTAGTAGAATTACCATGATCTTCCCTAAAGCTCACAAATAGAAGAAAATTTTAGATCAACCTTAATTCTTTATCTTTCTAAACCTTTAAGCACAACACTCCGCTCTAAGTGGTATCACCATGTACATGTAATAGGTATAACTGAAACTCATATACTTAAAACCTCATCTACCCAAATACTATCTGGGGTTCAACATGTTCTAATAAACTCCATAAACTAATCCATCTAATGAATTAGCCCTAATTCATCGATTCAACAATAGACCTACGACCTATATATCGCAATTTCCTACTCCAATATATCCTAAGTTATTAACCTAATATCTTCCACACGTCCCATCAAGCCTACCAATTCACACTCGAATATTTCCTAAGTTAAACGAACATTCTTTGTACTACAATGAATATCTCAATATCAAACTTAGTATCTAGAAACAATCATGCACCACTAATTAAGTACTCCACATAATATACTAGTCCACCCTATAAAAAGGTCACCTTAAATTCCTTATTTAGCTATTGATAATCTATACCTATCCGTAGGGGGGCCATCTTTCTTACGCACGAAGAGAACAAGAGCACTCCACAGAGAAATACTAGGGTGGATAAAACCCTTACAAGATGACCTTTTAAATACTTCTTAAGTTTTTTCAACTCAGCCAGATCTATTCTGTAAGAAGGGATAGATATATGATGGGTATTCAGAAGAAGGCCAATCCTAAAGTCTATTCCATATTGGGAGAAATACCAAGATCATCAAGAAATACCTCAGGAAATTCATTAACCACAAGAATGGATTGTAGAGAAGGACCCCCCGAGTTAGAATCTTTAATTTGAACCAGATGGTAAAGACACCCTGTAGAAATTAGCTTCTAGTCTCTAATATATAAAATAAATCTTCCCTTAGGTACTAAAGAACCACCTCCCCATTGCATCACCAGCTCATTCAAGAATTGGAAACTAACCCTTTAGGTCTTACAATCAAGAGAAACATAGCAAGAGTAGAGCCAATTCATCCCCAGGATAACATTAAAATCTGCCATATCTAACTCTATCAGATCCACCAAGGTCTCCCTACCAAAATAGACACCACACAACCCCTACAGACCCTTCCATCCAAAAATAAATCACCCATCAAGGTAGAGATAAAGAAGGGATCGGGAATTTACTCTAGATCAAAACCAAAATAAATAGCCACATGGGGTGTCACATAAGAAAGAGTAAACCCCAGACAAGGTAAGCAATACATATCATGATAGGAGAGATTTAAATACCAGTGACAAAGTTAGGAGGTGTCTCTAACTCCTGATGGTTGGTAAAAAAATAAAGCTAGTTTTAACTAATGACAAAGCCAAAAGTAGAACCCTTTAGTGAAAAAATCAAAGAAATAGCAACCAAAATATTGTTATCTCCAGTAGCAACACTAGAGAAAGGACAATGTCACGGCATATGACCAGGCTATCTATAGTTAAAGAATAAGTTCCTCCCCTTGTCATAATAACCATTGTAAAGCTATCCATAGAGTCTATAAAGAGAATAAGGTTGGGCTGACTAAGCTTCACTAGCCTAAATTTGGCTCCTTATGCCTCAAATACATCATTGACCCAAAAATGGTGATCACCAGAAGACCTAGGATAAGGAAAACTAACAGTCGCATGGGAGCTCCCCCAAGTTCTCTTCTTAGGACACTACCTACCATCTCTGCCACTATCTTTTTAACCCATCTCCTACTTTAAATATCTAATCCTCTTACTTTGTCTATCTCTCACCTTTGTTTAATTCCTTCTTCGACTAACAGGACCCAACTAACATGACAGATAGGCTACTATCTGGGTTAACAAATGAATAAAATTATAGAACTCAACATTAGACACCACCCAAAGGTGTCTGGGTATAAGTAACATCAACTCAAAGAACCAGAAGAGGACTAGTAAGAATTAGTAGAACTTCATGAGAGGTGCTATAATCAAGAGTAGGGAACCTAGAATGGGTTTGTACTCCATAAGTGAGAGGATTTCCATCCACGTTATCCTCAGATAAAATGGAGAAGATTATATGAGCATCAGATCTTCAAAGAGGCATGATCTAAAATGCGATCAATCAATATAGTAAACTTTCAAGACATACTCTATAGCCCAAAAATAGAGCACATGAAAGGGAAGCATTCCTCAATGCCTCGTAGCCTCTCCCTTAAAAGTATGGCATGCTACACACCCATAAAAAAGACTCTACTTGCCACTGCTTTATGAATATCTAATTGACCATGAACCTAGACTCAAATATTAACTTGTCATGACCTAAACTAGAGCCTGGCATTGACAGATATCTCAAGTCCACCAAGGAACAAAGACCACCCCCTTTGCTTAGAAAAATAAAACATAATACAACTAGTAGTGGATAAATTTCAAACATATAAAAAGATAAAATAATATAAGCTCAAAGGAATCTAAGAATATCAATAATAATACCCAGTCCACTGTAATCCACAAAGAATCTAACAAAACCAAATCAATCTAAGTCTGGACATGCCCCCTACAATATCCAAAAAAAATTCCAAAGAAAAGTCTACGGTAATAGATAAACCAAGAAGCAATGACCTTTCGAAAGAAGGAGACTTACCACTTCAAGATGACTGATTCCAACCAAAAATTCTATCACTGCATAAGAAAATTAGAAGTATCTCTATGTCCTGCATCGTATAGAGATACAGTATTTAGAGACGGTTAGTGGGTTGAGCGCTAACATGTAACTCAGGGGTAAGGGGTAAAATAATGTCATGATAAATAGTTTAAAATCATTCAAAACTAATGCACATAACCATATATAAATGCACATATATATGTCACATACCGGGGTAGAGATTGTGTAGCTCAATGTAATACCCCATATTTCCTTAGCTTAATTTAACTATCAGTACATGAGTTATCCTATATAATTTTTTTGAAATACATAGTATTTTTTAGTTTAGATCCTGCCAATACATATGAAATTGAATTAGCTTTCGAATGATATAAAATTTGCCTACATCCGATAACCGGGTAAGAAGTTATCGATATTTTTAGTTTTAGTCGTTAAACACCGTCATTTAAGCCAGTAGCGCATCGCAAAGTATGTCAAAATTGCAATTGTCAATTTCCAGTGAGGTAAATGTAACAACTCGAGTTTTTACCCCAGACACTACACGATGCTCATAATCTTGAAGAACCACAAGCCAACCCATGACTGGTACCTGCTGCAATAATTGTGTAATAAATACTATAATAAGTGCAGAAATAGGCAGAAAATTATGCCATAAGGTTCAAATCTATAATTAAATATGGATGAGGTATCAAAATACCAATACTAAATATAAGTACTGAAAACTGACAACTGTCTAAACTTACTCTAGTCTGAAAAGCCTCTAAACTATCTAAACTGTGGAGTTGATAGGACAAGTCCCCAACTAACTACGACTACTAAAAATAATACTGAAATACTCAAAATAACCATGTCCTCTAACTATAAGGACTCACCACTACGCTAACTGCTGAAAATCTGAACTGCTCAGGGTGCTCTAGAGCCTGTGCATTTGAACTTATGATATAAGACATCATAACATAAATGAAAAACATGCATCAGTACTTTGAATATACTGGTATGCTTAGTGAGGTAGGCTGAAGTGCATGGGTTCATATGCATGAATAATACAATCTGAATAACATGAATAGGACTAAATAAGAGTACATGCTTGAATATAAAAACCTTACTGAGATCATAATAACACCGAATACTGGATTACTGGTAACTGAATGACTGTATCTGGAAGTCTTGATTCTGAGGAGCTATACTGAGTTCCATACTGAGGTGAGTGACTATGCCTAGCAGTCCTAAATTTATGAAACTAAACTGAGTTCCATACTGAGACTGAATCTAAAACTGAGACTATGGGAAGTAATCATCTAACCGTTATGCCCCTTTTCTAACTGATTTGGGGTCTAACCTATAACCCTAATTGGAAGGGTATCAATACTATTCCACAGGTAAGGACAAGTGTTGAGTCACCCTCATCTGGTAGGTACTCTGAATGAGAATGGTGATACCCTCAACTGGCAGGTAGATCACCTCATTAACCCTTAATTGACTGGTTGATGTCTCCACCTATGCTGGCTACGTAATTCTGGAATGCAAGGCCTTCTTCTAAGGATTTCACCCTCTACTAGAAGGTGAGTCCCCATCCTTGGGCTCACTCGGTGTTGAATCCTACTCCAAACTAAATAGATACTGGATTGAATTCTAAACTATACTAGGCTAGACTAAAATGTTACTGATCATACTGTTTAACTCAACTGAACTAAGTTCACTGAGTTTCATAGACTGATGGAATACTACTGAATTCTATTGATCGAGATATGATTGATTCTACTCTGTGACTAACCATGGATTTAGATAAGCAGCTAAATTATCGGGTATTAAATACCCCCAAACTCGATAGCATAAACTTAAAAGACATAACAAAATCTTGAGACATGGTAATTACTACTTAGTCATCATTAATTCATTATGCATTCAAGTAAAAACTTGCATGACATGAACTTGAATACATGCTAACATGATATAATTTCACTATTCAACTCACATGGACAATTCATCTAACACTTGTGGGGCATAATATATGCACATAATACTAACACAACATGTAGGCATCATGATTCAATTCCAATTATACAATTCCAAGAGTTTCAACATGGATTCACATGATAAAGAAAAAATATCAATTAACTCTACATGAATGTTGCAATAAATCATTAAAACACTTTAATTCAAACCATGGAAATCCTGAAATCACTCTACATGAACTTTAAAAGAGTTTCTTGGACTCCAAGGGTGGAAGGAACCCTTGGATGAACACTTCAAATACCTTAGTTGATGAATTTCTGAAAGTTAATGGTGAATTCTTGAGTTCTTGATTTGAAATTTGAACACCTAGGGTTCTGTTCTTGAGAAAATTGGAGAATAAATGAGTATAATTACTCTCCAAAGGGCTTAATTTCATGTTTTTGGGGGCTGAAGGACGTGGGAAAAGTCCCAAATATCCCCAAGGACGCAGTCTTTTAATGAGTGGAAAACTATGTTACCCGATGCGTAGGCCGACGCGCTGCATCATTGGCATCAATGTGATAGCCAACGCGTCGTATCGAGTTCGCCTCAATTGACAAGAATTTGCACTAAAGCTGGGGAAAAACTATCTTATCGATGCGATGGTTGATGTGATGCATCGAGATCACGTTGACCCACTATTTTGGGCACTCAAACATGATCTAAACGAGGTCTAAAAATGCTGAAACTTGTCTAGAAACACCTATTGACATTCCTGATCATGAATTAACTCAAATATCATTATTTAATGGACGTAAAGGTCGCAAAATAAGATTGCCAACTTTGAAAGGCTAAAATAACACTAAGTCTAAATATTTAGCTAAAATATTCTAAGTCTGGGACCCCTTGTTAAGCCTAAAAGACAAATTTAATCTAAGAATTTTGTGGGTCTTATAGTACCGCGATACCGCACATCGTGCCACAACTTATTTTCACATTTCTTAATTTCTAGTGTACCAACGCGATCCCACCACGTCGTGGTGAAATTTCAAGTTTTATCCAAGGTGGAAACACGATACCACCATATCAATTGGGTTTTAATCCATGATTAATACGAATTGCATGCTAAACCCATGAAATTATAAGTTTGGGCATTATAGTTGCCATGTTTATATGTTATCCAAGATTATGTGCATAAAGTTGTGCTCCCCAAGTGTTTGATAGAATGTCCATGTGAAGAAAGTGATGAGATCATGACATGTTAGTAGAAGAAATATGAATATGTGTACATTGTTATTCTTTGCCAGATCATGTGATGCTTTACTTTTTATGCTATCGAGTCCTGGGGGTATTTAATACCCGATAATTTAGTTGTTTGCCTAAAGCCATTGTCAGTTATAAAGTAGTATCAGTTATGTCATGATCAGTAGAAATTAGTCAGCTATAGAACTCAAGAAAACTTAGTAAACTTAGTATCAATCCAGTCTAGTTTAGTATAATTAGTTCAACCTCTTTCAGTTGGGAGTAGGATTCAGCACCGAGCAAACCCAGGGATGGGGAATTCCTATTAGTATAGGGTTTGACCCTTGGTAGCAACCCCTGATTTATAGAATTATGTACCCAATGTAGGTTGGATGACTTCCTACCAGATAAGGGTTAACATATCTCTCATGAGTTTTTCCTGTCAGTGAGGGTTGAAAAAATATCTTCTTATTAGTTAGGGTTAATCACAACCATTGTCTTTATCCATGGCATGGTACTGACACCCTTCCAATTGGGGTTACAGGTTAGACCCCAACTCAGTTATCTTATCTTATTTGGGGCATGTTGGTTAAATGATTACCTCCCACAGTTTCAATTTTAGTCTTTAATTTAGAGCTCAGTTCAGTTTTACAGAATTAGGACTGTTAGACATAGTCAATCAGTATTAGTAATTTAGTTATCAGTAACTTCAGCTATCAATTACTCAGTTTCAGAAGTTAGCGCTCAGCTTCAATTAAGCTCTGTTATAGTCTATATGTATATACATAACATTGTATACTCAGTGATTTCCATAGTATGAGTTATCCACATACTCTTATATTTAGTTACTTTATATCATTCAATCAGTTACTGTTCATGCATATGAACCTTTGTATTTAGCCTTATCTCATCTAGTATACCAATATATTCAACGTACTGACACATACTATTTCTTTATGCTATGATGTCTTATATCATAGGTTTGGACGCTCAGGATCCCAATCGCGCTTAGGCAGATCCAGTTAACAATCACAAATTTAGTAGCGAGTCATTATTTATCGAGGATATTCTTTTATTTTAGTATTTAAATTTATTAGTAGTTCAATAGTTGGAGTTAGTTAGGGGCTTATCCCATCAACTCCATATTCAAACAGTTCAGTTAGAGGCTTTCAGACTAGACCAGTTCAAATAGTGTTTAATTTTTAGATGTTTTACTAGATGTTATTATGATTTATCAATATTTAGATTTTGAATATTATGGTAATTAAGCCTAATTCCATATTTATTTCAGTATTATTATTATTCAATGCTCACAGCAGATATCAGTCATAAGTTAACTTGTGGTTCTTTAGGGTCGTAGGTACCTTGTAGCATCCAGGGTACAGAATTGGGGCGTTACACTCGATCATCATAAGAAGGCACCCAAGCTCTAAATGGGATCAGTTCTTCTCCATTTGAAAGGTCCCTAGTGCGTGTAGCTGCACATACCAGAGAATAATCTTATATACATATGTACCATAGGGGACTCGAACCTCCTGGTCATATATCAAGGGTGACTTAAGCACTCACTTATTTAACATGGGGGACTCGAACCACCCAATCATTTAATTAGGGGGACTAAAATCGCCAGGTCATTTAGACCATCATGAAGGCAAACACAGTTTCCAGTATTGGTCCCTTGGGACCTCCACTTTCACAACCCAACTACATAACCCACTTTATGCCCAATTAAAATATTTAGTACGTAACCTATTCATTAAAATTAAGGAGTCATTAATTTAGGAAATATCAAGTGGTATCAGCATGCTAACTATAGTTTGCAAGCACTTGTCATTATGCCAAATCAAAACTATTAGCCAATTAGGACTTTAACCCACTAGCCAACAAGACTCCAATGTTCCAAGTAGGGCTATACTATGTATCCAAGTGGGACTTTAACCTATTAAGAAATAAGATTCCTAAGGTCCAACTCAGAACCAAATCATTCAGCCAAGCGAGACTCTAACCCTTTGGCCACTAAGACTTCAAATTTCCAACTTAAAACTATTTCATGGACCTTAATATCTTTTAAAATAATTTTATCCATTAATGCAAGGCATTATTTTAAAGTATTAGGTAAAGCCAAAAGATCATACACATTCCAAAATTAGTCATGCAAGTGGGTTAAGGTTCTCATCAATTTTAATACCAAAATCTAATTATTTTGGGGAATCTACAATACCCATTCCATAACCATGTAAATGCACCCTAATGGATTTAAAATAATCATTTCAAAGTATAACTATTTCATAAAAACCATGGGAAAAACATTTAAACCATCATTATCCAAAACCCTCAACCTATCATTCAAAACCCACTTCAAAATCTTTTGAATACCAAAGAAATTTATGTAATAATTTAAATGACAAATTTAGAGAGAGAGATGCATGCCTTAATCATCAAGAAATTTTGAGAAGAAACCACCCTTGAGCCCTAAAATATTAAACTCTTGAAATCCTAGCCTTGTCTCTGAGTGGGGAATTTGAGAGTTTGAGAGTGTGTTTTATTTGTTAAAGGGTGAAAAAAACCCTTTTTTTGTTTTATAGATGTGGGGTCTAAGTGGGGAAAAAGTGGATTGACCAAAATACTCTCACTTAAATATGTTGAAAGTTGTTGTTTAATCATTATGGGTCACTTTACAACTCATAACGACTGGCTAGGAGTCATTTCCTTGAATTGTAGTCAAGATAATGTCTCTAGGCATCCAAAATATTGACCATACAAGTTCACTATAGAACTTCTCAAGTGACTCTATGAATCATAGGGTCCTAGTTGTAATCAAGATAAAACATTTGAGTAATTACACTGGGCACCCTACGATTGATATGTTATTACTCATAAAGAGTCATTATGACTCATTGAGTCTAGTTGTGATCAAGGAAGGAAGTTTGGAACATATATTGGTTTGTCTATGATTTACACCATATGACTTGTATGGAGTCTTGACGACTCATTAGGCTCAAGTCGTAACCAAGGCAAAAACAAAAGCAGTCTCCACTACTCAGGATATCGTTAGGGTCATACGACCTGTATAGAGATATTATGATTTGTATAGTCATTCGTAGTCAAGGTAGTGAGATCAAAGTTCAAGAAATTTTCAAGGACCAAAATTGGAGGTGTTACTCTTTTCAACAAGTTTTTTATGATTAACACAAGGGATCCTTGGTCATATATTAAGTGTGTGCAACCTTGGCATGATTTTATATTTATTTGTGTTAACACTAACCATTTTTCTTTGAGGATGTTGCGTTATTTTGTCCTTCCTTTAGTTTGCAAGGATTGGATTTATAGTCGAATCCTTTTCAAGAGGGGGAGGATGATACAAGCCAAATTGCCTTCAGATCTTCGGATGGGATAGTTATGATGCTCAAGGTACTTGATGGCTCCTTAGTACTATTAAAATATGTAACATGGATGAAAATTATCGTTAAGGATGGTCAAAGGACTTTTAAGAGGTCGTAGGAGCGCAAGATGGGAAAAAAAGGCCTCTTTGAAGGGACATACATCCAAGGCACTTTGGATCTTCCTTTGATTTGTTCTAGCATTTGAAAAGCGGGTCAAAACAGCCCATAATAGGCCTTTCCTTACCATTGGGTTACTTCCTAAATGTATAATAATTAGCCTAAACTACAAATACTTGGGAGATAGCTTATTTACTTAATTTGTTTTTGATGATGAATGTATGAAAACTCAAGATAGAGTGATTGAGATCTTGGAAAAGCTTTTTGTTGAATATTTTTTTTAAAAAATGGTTATTAGATAGTTTTGATTCCCTTGCAATCAACATAAGAGATGTATGCTCATTAATAATCGTAATTAGGGTTTTAGAGTTTAATATACTCTTAATCTCATAATTCTCTTATCCTTTTTGTGTCTATCTTTCTATCTATCTTTATACTTATCCATTTATATTTTCCATACTTTTAATTTTATTGTCTCTTTAGTTTTTGTGTTTGTTTTATCTTTGTAGATTACTCTTGTCTCAAAAGTAGGCCCCTCCAACCTACCTAAGGCAAAGACTTTTGATAACCTTGTAGACTGATTTATGCTTGATGTACTTTTATTAGTAGTAGGTTTGACACTTAAGGAGGTTGATTATAATGATGGAGTATGTCAATTGGTTGTTGAAAAATTGATGCTAATTTCGAGCATCGCTAGTGACATTGCTCTTATGCATTAATTAAGGACATAAGTTATTATTGTTATTTTTGACATGGTATCCGAGTATGATTTATGACTTATATGTGAGATTGTTGGCATGGATTCTGAATATGATTAAATACATAGACTATTGATATGCTTAATGCTATAGATATCGGCATGATTAATGATTAATGGATTATAGATAGGTATTACTTATATATATATGATATGGATTATGTGCATATATAATATAACTTATGGGTATGATATGGCTTATATATATATGATATGATATGGCTCATAGATGTTATATGGATTATAAATATGATACAGCATAATGGTATAGCTTATATGTATGATTGGACTTATGGATATTATACGACTCATAGATACAATGAATGGATTTTAGATATGATGGGTGGCCTATAGACAAAATTATTTATATGATTCTAGATATGCTTAACAATCTTGATTCTAAGTACTAGTATTGATGCAGAATCTCGATATGTCTAGTAATATAGCTTATAGTTGTGATTATGGATGAGATTTTCGGTACAATTCTTGGTTTGGTGTATAGATATGACTAAAGAGATGGTTGATATCTATGATTAATTGGTATAATCAATTGAGTTTAGCTTATTGAATTGGCTTACTAATATGGTCCATTGATACGATTTATATATATGAGTTCCGATTTAAGTTTGACAAATTAATGATAATAGTGATGATGCTATTGAGTTTCTGTTATACTCCGATATTGAGGGTTGCTTATGATGTGATATAGGATGGATGGGTTCTTGCTTATGACCTAACAATTTGTAATTTATGGTTATTTGGTTATTTACTTTCCTTGATTGTACTCACTAGGACTATGGGGCCTACGCGGGTTATTTACTTTTCTGCACTTATTGTCTTATGGGAGCCAATTTAGTAGTTATAAATGTATGATTGTTATTTTATTATTCTGATTTTTATTTATTTATTTATTTATGTACAATGGTGTTGGAGTTTACTTCTAGGTTTGACTTTTTACCTTGACTTAGTTTCTTTATCTCCTATCTTATCATATTTATATCATTATTTAGTCAGTTGGCTGAAAATGCCTACCGAGTACCTGTGGATTTGGTACTCATACAACACTTCTGTACCTTTTGGTGTAGATTTGAATACTAGTTTCCACCGTTGATTCAATGATTGTCCAGAGTTGATTTTGGAGATTAGGTGAGCTCTGAGTCAGAGTTACCCTTTTTCCTTTTATTTATCAATGTCTAGTCTTTCATCTTTGAGACGAATTGTATTTGACTATTTAGTACTCATAGTTATTTTGTAATAGCTCTTGCATCGACATTACTTAGTCTTAGGATACTTGTTGGTTTCCATCTATATATTAGAACTTTATGACTATATTATTACTATCTGAATCTTTAATTATTAACTTCTGGATTTTAGGCTATTTCTGCCAAGTTAGCCCATTGTATTTAGCTCCAGGCTATGGTTTGGCTTACCTACAGATGAGATAGAGTAGGTTCCATTATGACTCATAAATTGGGTTGTGACTAATTGGTATCAGAGCCTAGGTTTCACTGGTATTGTTGGTACAAGAGCAAGTTTCTAGTAAAGTCTTATAGATCGAAACAATGATGTCAGTTTCTTATCTTTGGGTGGCTATGGGACATTCTTATGAGTTCTTCACTTCTTTAAATTATTTAAGGCTAATAGTTTGTGGTGTATTAGGCTCATTTTTATGAGTTGGATAGACATGCTACTTCTATTCTAACTTCTGAGTATGAGAGGGTTCGCTACTTTGTCCGAGGATTGAGGGAGTGCCCAAGTCATGGATCGATTGTTCCTTCATCTCAGAGTGTTCCACCTATAAAGTAAATTCATCCCTCAACTAGAGGTGGTATGCATGGTTGTAGGGGTGGTCCCCATAATAATTGTGGAGGTTCTGAGGAAGTTAGGATAAGAGGTCAGTTAGGAGCCTAGCCAAGTGGTGAGTGTGGTTAGTTGTATGAAGTACCTGCTAGATCCAAGGCTAAGTCTTCGGATGCTATTATCATAGGTACGATCTTGGTGTGACTTCAATTGAATTTTGCTTTATTTTATCTGGGATCTACTTATTCTTATGCGTCTACTTATTTTACTCCATAGTTAGAATTATCCTTGGATACATTATCTATGATATTACGTGTATCTACTCTCGTGGGTGATTCTTTAGTAGTGGATAAGGTTTTCAGATCTTGTTTATGACTGTTAGAGATGTTGGTACACATGCTGATCTTAGTATTTTGGACATGGTTGACTTTGATGTAATTCTGGGCATGGACTGGTGATCCCACTATCGTGCAGTTATGGACTATTTTTCTAAGACCTTTACCTTATCTATGCCCAGCATACCCCCAATCATTTGGCAGGAAGCTGTTAGCCTTGATCCAATGGGGATTATTTCTTTTATGTGTTCTAGGAGGTTTAGTTTGAGGGTTGTGAGTCTTATCTTGCATATATTTGTGATTTTAGTGTTGAGAGTCCATCGCTTGACTCTATTCCTGTAGCTCATGAGTTTCCTAATGTTTTCCCTACTGGTCTATCTGGCCTTCCTCCTAAGCATAGTATTGAGTTTGTTATTGATCTTGAATTGGGAACCCAACCTATTTCCATGGAATCTTATCATAAGGATCCTGCCGAGCTTAAGGAGCTAAATTCTTATATTCAGGATCTTCTTGGAAAGGGTTTCATTAGACAGAGTGTGTCTCCTTGGGGATATCCAGTTTATGAATAAGAAAGATGGCTCCATGCATATGTATATTAATTATAAGTAGCTTAATAAAGTACTCAACTATCTCAGAGTGCACTACAACAAGTAAACTTTATAATCATAAGTCATTTAAAGAAAATTTTCAGCAATAAGACAACTTATTCGTCAAAGCATTGTCAAGCAAAGCAAATGTACAGTCACTGACTAATATGGGCAGTTATAGCTAGCCTAACAATTTGCCCAGCTTACTATTGCTAGACTTTGACCAATTTATGGTGTCACTGAAGCAGAATCTCCAACACTACAATGGTGTTTAATCATTACCTTAGGAAAACCAAGTACACTATCTCCATTTCACAACAAAATATTCTAATTTAAGACATCACCATGCAATCACAATGCAACAACAACTAAAATTACATGGTAGGACTTTAATTTTAGTCTCAGAATTTCAAATAGAGGTTTAAATTACTAGGTCAACCTCTAACCAAATACAATACAACTACACATAACGCCATGAATCAATGATCACCACAAATAGAGACAACTCTAGTTTTTTCTCTAAATTTCTGCATATCAAGATTTTATCAACTCAACTCACTAGAGTAAATTTATCAGGAAGTTTAGTTCCTATCCATGCTATAGCGACTGAGAGGTTTATTTCATCAGATAACAATTAAACAATCATTCCCGATAGCAATAAAGAAAGAAAAGGTAGAACTACTTGGAACATAAAAAAGTTGGGAAAACTTGTTATGGATGTCTGATTAGGTCTTTTAAGTGGCATCCTCAATAGGATGGTTCTAGACTCTCAAAAAGTACAATCTCTCTAGATGTTAATTTATAGACCTCTGTATCTAAAATAATCATAGAATTCTATTAAAATAAGAATTATCACCAAATAGGACTAGACCCTCATGAATAATATAATTTTCATCCCCATGATATTTCATCAACATAGAATCTTAAAGCATTGGGTGAATACCCAACAAACCTAGAGGTAAAGCCAATATTTAGGATACCTTCCCCACATAATAAGAAATTTATAATGACCCAATAAACCTTTGGTCGGATTTCCTAGATTACCAATCCTCGTCATACCTTTTAATACAATTTGGTTATGTTCAAGACCCTTTACTATAAGCAATGCTTGAGAAATTTAAGAACTTCAGCAAATTTTCATGAAGTGAGAGGTGATTAAAGACATCCTATTAATATCAATAGGGTGTTATGTGTTTGTGATTGCATCTATTATGGATCAACAGTCATTGGAGGGGTCCAAGAAGTGTGAGACAGAGCTAAAAATGCATTGGAGAGACTGAACACACGCGACCATGATTTGTGTGAATAGGTCGATCAAATCAATCGAGTAGTTCTTTTAGGGCTAAATGGGTCACTTTTGGGACCAAGTTTGTAATAATTACACTAATCTTATATACACAAATCATGCTTTACTTTCTTTAGTTTTTGATTTATTATTGATGAACAAATCTTTAATGAGAGAGCTGGTGAGTATTTGTTGAGATTTGGCTTAGAAATAAGTAAATTTAAGGGAGTTTCATTCGGTCTTGGTCAGCGTAGGAGTTAGGTGTGAGTTTAAGATTGTAATTGAGGGTATACGAGTTTAATATTTCCTTTTGGTCTTGGTTATTTCTTTTTCTTTGGTCTATTTGTCATCTATGTTGATTCTATATTTACTTTAGTTATTCAAAATCTAGTTTCTGTAGTTGTATGTATATCTTTTCGTATCAAAGAAGGATTAGATTTGTCACTAGGAGTCTAGTCTTGGGAAAGATATCTTGAAAAATAAAAAAAAAGAGGGTCCAATTTTTAGTTAAAAAAATCCCCAAATGATCTTTGTATTTTGAGTCTTCTTTGTAGTTTCTATACCAGATTTAGTTCTTGTTTAATTTGAGTTGGAATCATGAGCTCGAAGCTTGGTTTGAAGGTATTTGAAGAAAAACACCCATTGTTGTTCTTGAGCTTCAAGAAAATAAGAAATGGGTTTTTTGATCTACTAGTTTTAATGTGGAATTGAGAGTTAAAGTTGGTGGAAAGGTGTTCCTCACATTGAAATGACCATAAATTCAAAATTTTGCAAAGTTTCAAGTCAATAAGTGGTGCTTCAAATATTCATGTGGAATCTTCAACCAAAAAGTAGTGTATAATCTAATAAAAAGAAAGAAAAATAAAAAAAAGGTGTTGGTACAAAGCATATCATAAGAGACAAGGGAACATTCCGACAAAGAGAAGCAAAAGGGGTCCATAGAGAGGAAAAATTTAGAACTTTCAAGGTAAGTTGCCAAGTCACCTACGTCCATGAAGTAGGCCATCTATGAACGTAGGTTTCTAATACAGATCACTTTAGCATCTCAGTGGTGTGGCTTGTGTACCCTACAACCACATTTTCTTTAAATGCATGTCAAGGGTTCCAAAGCTGCGTTTGCTCAGGTTCAATCATTATAGTTTCAATTCTTGATTCTACATTTCATTTCTTGATTTCTATACTACTCAAAAAACTAGTAATTCACCTACTAAGTCGGTTAATTAGTTCTAAAGTTCTATTTCTTTCTTTGTGCTACTTCTTTTGTGCTTTTCTTGTTTTTATTTTGTTGTTAATTCTTGATTCAAGTTGTGCATATTTATTTTGAGTCTCTCAAACAAGAATCCAATCCAATCAACAGTAGTAACTAAAAATTTGACTACCAGCTAGAGTAAAAGCTTTCCTTCAACATTTGTAATCTAAGTGTGAGGTATCCAAAGGTGTGTAGAGTTAAGAGGTTATTTCTCTAATGCTAACTTGGTTGTTGTTTGAGTTTAGTGTCATCTATAATTGGTACTACAACATTGGTAGATGAAAATACAAGTTCTGTGGGATAAAAACATGGAAGGTTTAATTACAACCATCTTGAGCGTGAAACTAGATGTTAAGAGATTTGAGGTCAAGTGTCGGGATTGGATAGGATATTGGTTAACATGGAGGGGCATCTAAACTCCAACCAATACACCACTCAAAACATCTATACATATTATAGCAGACATGCTCAAAAAACATCTGCTACCATCACCAAGAAACACTTCACCGAATATGTCATCCACCAAGACCAACACAATATCCCATCACCCAAACCGCTACCTATCACATAATTAAAATACCGCTCATCCAGTCTAACTACTATTAAACCAAAATAACCAAGGTGAACCATAAAACCAAATACCATAACCTCTACCAAACCAAAATACCCCACTCCAAGTACCTTATAACTAAAACCAATCAATCTAAGTCTAAGAGTAAGAAAGTTTGGAGAATATGATGAGGCGGATGTATGGGTACAACACATGAGGGGTTGACTGATGGGTCAAGAAGGTTATATAGGTCGAGGATAAAGGTTTGGTCCAATGCCTTATGGGAGAGGAAACTTGGGAAATTGGCCCCAAGATAATGACCAATGGAACTATAATGAGCACTAATATGGCAATAGAGATTGAGATATTGGGATCATCTCAATCAAGACTAGTCTTTCTACTTTCATGGGAGAGAGTAACACCGAGGATTATCTATAATAGGCATCTTCTTGTGATAGGATCTTTCAAGTTAATAGTCTCACTGACACCAAGAAAAGGTGCTATGCCATAGCCCAATTTGAGGGATTTGCTATTACATGGTGGGACTATGCCAAGAGGTTAAGAAATAAGTTAAATGAGAGACAACCCCCACCATGGAATGCTTTGAAGGGTCTCATAAGAGAGAAGTATTTTCTAGAAAGAAATAGGATCAAGTTACTAGTCAAATTATACACTATAAGGAAAGGAAACAAGGATTTGTTGACCATCCATAGTGAATTCAAAAAATTAATCCTGAATCTTGAGTATTATGAGAATATGGAGAATACTATCATTTGGTTCAATATTGGGTTAAACAAGGAGATTCACTCATAAATTACTTGACATAGGTTTCCCACCCTCAAATCCATATTTCAAGTTACATTAGAGGTTGAGTGGGACATCAAGGAGAGGTCATCTTACATATTCAAGGACCACACATCCACTAATCCATGTAGTAAGAACAAGGAGGCAGCTCAACTCTCAACTGGTGGAACAAAGGTAAAGACATCAATATATCCTATGATAAGAAACTCATGGATAAGACTTCTCGGAAATATCCACCAAGAATTTAAGGTAGCCAATATCCAATTCCCAATCTTAAAGGTTTTAAATATAATAAATATCAAGGATGGGGAATAAATAAAGTGAGTGTCCTAACTAGAGAAATGTGATCCTTAGATAAGGGAGGTTTTATTACCTTAATAAGAGATGGGGCAAGAGGACGAGAATGATAAAAAAATCCCAAGATAAAGGGGGACCCAAAGAAGATGAGCAAGTAGAGAAAGATAATGAGGATACTTGGCCTTAAGATGGAGAGTTTGAAGTCCCAAACTTTGTTGTGAGGCAAATAATAAGGCCTTAGATGATCCTCGTAAAAGGGAAAATCTATTCCATACTAACTATCTTATTAAAGAGAATATGTGCTCATTGGACATTGATAGTAGGAGTTATGCCAATATCTCTAGTGCTACCATGGTTGAATTCTTTAAGCTACCCACAAACAAATATGCCACACTATATAAGCTCCAATGGTTGAAAAATGTAAAAAATTAAAGGTGAATAGACACGTTGTGATTCGGTTAAAGGTCAAAAATTACCATGATTAGGTGCTTTGTGATATAATACCCATTCAAGCTTGTAATATCTTTCTTTGGAGGCCATTAAAACATGACCATTCAACAAAGCATGATGGGAGGACTAATCAATATTTTTTTGAGTCGAATAGTCAGAAATTCACTTCTATCTACTTTTACCATCTCAATTGAATGTGGTTTACTAAAGAATAAGAGAGTTAAAAGAGAAAGGTAATGAAGAAAGGGAGAAAGAGCCCTAAATAAAGGAGAAGGATAAAGAAAAGGAGAAAAAAAGTTGATGGGGAAGATCCACATAGTGATATTGCTAGGAACAAGGGTCTGTTCAAGGAACATAATGAAACATTCGTGCTTCTCTAGATCATGGTTTTCATACTAACCACTCTACTTTTCTTATTCCCTATTCCATTATTCTTATTTTGTAGTACTGTGAGGATGTATTACCATATGAGCTACCATAAGGGTTACCCCTACTTTAAGGAATTGAGTATCAAATAGACTTTGCGTTGAGTTATCAAATTCACAACATATTGGCTAATAAAAGTAATCCAACAGATACCAAAGAGCTTCAAAGGCAAGTTGAGGAACTCCTTAACAAAGGATACATCAAGTAAAACATGAGTCCATGTGCAGTCCCAGTATTGTTAGTTCCAAAAAAAGATAGGATATGACACATGTATGTTGATTAATGAGCTATCAATAAGATAATGGTAAAATAGCATAATCTTATTCCTAGATTATATGATATGTAGGATGAACTAAATGGTTCTTATGTGTTTTCAAAAGTTGATCTTGGGAGTGGATAAATCAAATTTTGATGAATCTAGATGATGAATGGAAAAAAACACCTTCAAGACAAAATTTGGTCTCTATGAATAGATGATTATGCCATTTAGGCTCACCAATGCTCCTAGTACCTTTATTTGATTAATGAGCCAAGTGATGAAACCATTCATACAAAAATTTGTGGTGGCATACTTTGATGATATCTTAGTTTAACGGAAGTCCATATATGATCATGCTAGACATTTGAGGTGTGTTTTTAAAGTGCTTAGAAAGGAACAATTATTTTCTAATCTTGAAAAATGCTACTTCTATGTGAATAGAGTTATTTTCTTGGGTGTTTTGTAAGCTCCTAGGATGTTGAAGCAGATGAATCAAAGATAGATGCTATATGAAATTGGGTAAATCCTTAATCTATTGGTGATGTGAGAAGTTTTCATAGATTATCCAGTTTCTATAGAGGGTTTATCAAAGGGTTCAATACCATATCCTCCCTATGGACCGAGGTAAAAGGATAAGTCTTTTAAGTGGGTTGAAGGGCAAGAAAAGGCATTTGATACTTTGTAATCAATGCTTAGCTCTGCTCTTTTGTTGCAGTTGCCAAACTTTGGTAGAATATTCGAAGTAAAAGGTGATTCTAACAAACTAGGAATTAGGGCCATATTAATGCAAGACCAAAAACCCATTGAATACTTTAGTGAAAAGCTCAAATGGGCAACCTTGAGATACTCCTTGTATGATCTTGAGTTGTATGTCTTGGTTAATGCTTTTGGTAATTGGCAACCCTTCTTGTAGACTAAGGAATTTGTGATTTGAATACCATGAGTGTTTGAAACAACTTAGGGCCCAAGAAAAGATGAACAAGTGGCATTACAAGTGGATTGAATTCTTAAAGACTTCCCCTTATATAATATAATACATAAAGGAAAATGACAATGTGGTAGCTAATTCCTTATCTCGGATGTATGTTTTGATTTCCACTTTGTATTAAAAATTAATTAGTTTTAAATACCTTAATACCTTGTACCATGAGAACCCAAGTTTTCTCCAATTATCAATGATTATAAGGAATGGGCTAGGCAATGATGGCTAGGTATAGAACTTCTATACCCTATTCTAAGTTTTATGGCTTCTTTGTTAAAGAAAATAGGTTTTATGTGGCCTATAGATCATGGAGAGATTTTTTTGTAAGAGAGGCACACAATAGTGGTATTATGGGTCACTTTGGAATTGACAAGACCTTTGAAATCCTAGAGGAACAATTCTATTGGCCCAGGATGCAACATGATGTTTCTAGAATTTATGTTCGGTGTATGGATTGTAGAAGTATAAAATCCCACCTTATCTCTCAAGGATTATTTATCCTATTACCCACTCCACCATGTCCATGGCTTGTCATCCTTATGGATTTTATTTTATGTTTTTCTCGGATAAGGAGGGGTGATATAGTATCTTCGTAATGGTTGGTTGGTTTTCTAAAATGGCCCGCTTCATTTTGAGTTGTAAAAGTAATGATGCTCCAAATATGGCATCTTTTCTTATAGAACATATTTTCAGAATACATGGAATCCCTTGAACCATATTTAGTGACAGGGAATCTATGTTCCTTATTCATTTTCAGAGGTCATTATGGGGGTAGACTTGCCATAAAATTGCTCTTCTCAATGTCTTCCCACCCATAAATTGATGGGAAAATAAAGGTAGTAAATAGAACATTGGATTCTATGATTCCCTTTAGTTAAAGAAAAATTGCCTCTTTGGAGGAACACTTACCTTTAGTAGAATTTTCTTGTAATCGTGTTATCCGCTCAACTAATGGTATGACTACCTTTGAATGTTATATGGTTTTAAATACCTCATCCCTTTGGATATCACTCCTATGTTTATTGATGTGGTGATTATCTTAGATGGGAACAAGAGGGTGGAAGCAATGAAGAAGATACATAAGAATGTGAGAGAATTCACCTTGACAAGAAGAATCAAAAAATGGCTAAAAGAGTGAACATGGGATAGAGATGACTTATACTTGAACTGGGTGATTAGGTGTGGGTAAACCTCTGAAAAAAAAGTTTTTGACCCAAGGAAAATCCAAGTTAATGCCTCAAGTTTAGGTCCCATTTCAACCACTTGAGAGGATAAATGATAATTCCTATAAGATTGACCTTCCTCTTGAACACCAAGTCCACAACACCTTTAATGTGTGCGATCTTGCACTCTTTGACATAATAGAAGATGATAAACCCATGAATTTGAGGTTAAATTCCTCTAAATATAGAGAAAATAATACAAGTAATCCAATGATTTTTCATAAAGAAAGTGGTGCTTAAAGGCATCCCATTACCATTAAAATTGTGTTCTGTGTTTATGATTGCAAATATGAGGGATCAAGGGTCCTTGTTGGGGTCAAAAGAGTGCGAGACAGAGCTTAAAAGCCCACTGGAGGGACCTACAAGCTCACATGCATCTATAGGTGAGCCTCCTAGGTGAGCAGGTGAAAATAATGGCACATGCAACCATGACTTACATGCACAGCTGGCCCAAATAGGCCAAATAGTTCTTTTAAGGAAAAAAGGTCCAAGTTTGTAATAATTAGACTAAGGGTATAAATATTCAAACCACTCTTGACTTTTTCTAGTATTTTTTGTATTTATGAACCTTTCTCTAGTGAGAGAGTTGATGAGTATTTATTGAACTTTGGCTTAGAAACGAGTGAATTTGAGGGCGTTCCATACCCTCTTGCTCACCATAGGAGTTAGGTGTGTGATTAGGATTGTAATCAAGAGTATTAGTGTTTTATATTTCATTTTGTTCTTGGTTATTTCTTTTTCTGGTGTCTAATTATCATCTATCTTTATTTTATCCTTACTTTACGTATTCAAAATCTAGTTTCTATAGTTGGATTTGTACATCATAAGTTTTGTATTCCTAACCTTGATCTTCTCATAAATGAACTTCATCTTTTCTAGTGACTTTTTTAATAGATTTGTTACCCATGGTCTCACCTCAAAAGCATTAAACCAACCGATAAGAGATTTATATCTCATCCTATATATTGCCTCATATTGAGATATATAAACACGTGAGTAATAAATACTATTATATGCAAGCTCTACCAATGGAAAAAATTGGTCCCAATGACCACCAAAGTTTATCGCACATGCATGGAGCATATCTTTCAAAAGCTAAATCGTTTGCTTAGACTACCACTTGTTTGAGGGTGATATTTTGTACTAAGTTTCCACCTAGTACACAACTCAATATAAAATATATTTCTAAAATTAAAAATAAAATATGTACCTTTATGTGATATAATGGACGCAGATATAAATACTGGGTAGGTTCTCTACATTATAACTTAACTTAACCAGAAAAAAGTGTCTTGACTTGGCTAACCTATCGTCAATGATCCACATGAAATAGAACTTCTGGTATTTGGAAAATCAATAAAAAAATCAATTGTAATTATTTCTGATTACAAGAATGGGCATTCTCAGAGTGTCCCTCCAGGTCTTTGGTGCTCATGATTTACTTGCTGATAATTTGAACACTGGTAATAATACAAAAAATGTTGTATTTTATCCAACCCCACCAATAATGTTGTCATAATGATACATCTTGGTAACTTCAAGATGTATAGAGTATCTCAAACTGTGATATTAATTAGATCATCAACATGAAGAGTACATACACACTCCTTGATCATTAGTACCCCTTCATCATTAATCACAACTACCTTGGCCTCGCATTGCAAGAACTTATCATAATTCTTGCCTAACACTATATCCATAAACCATCTGTCCTTGATCTTCTCTAGAAACAAAGACATTGGATTTACATAACCTATTACTCCATCATTTCTAGATGACTAAAGTCACATAAATTTTTTAGCTAGAATTTAAACCTCTCTAGCCAACTATCGCCCTGTAGACTCAAAATAAGCTAGGATACCTATAATCCTAGGTTTTCTACTTAAAGTATTATCTACAACATTTACCTTACCCAAATGATATAATACACTATAATGAACCTTGAGTATCTCAGTCCATCTCATGCTATTCCTTACTTTTTAATACACCACAAAGTCTTTAATAAACACAACTACAAGAGAATCTAAAAGGTCTTAAAATTTTATTCATCAAACTCATAAAAGCATTAGGGGCCTTAGTAAACCCAAATGATATCACTAAAAACTTATAATGCCTATACTTGGGTTGAAAACTATCTTAGGAATATATTTATACTAAGACCTTAACCGATAATACACAAACCTTAAGTTAATCTTAGAAAAAACTAAAACAATCTAAAGTTGGTCAAATAAGTTATCTATGTAGGAAAGAGGGTACTTATTCTGGATAGTGACATTGTTTGGATGATGGTAACCAATGCTTATCTAAATAATTCCATTTATCTTGTTCTAAAACAATACAGGAGCACCCTATGGGTAGGCACTTATATAAATAAACCTATATTCTGTGAGTCTTGCAACTAGACTTTAAACTCTTTAAACTCAGTCAATTCCATCCTATATAGAGGAATATAAATAGAATGAGTAATAAGTTCTAAATCAATACAAAAATTGATATCAGGATCTAGTTTCATGCTAGTTAAATCTGGAATAAACACCTTTATGAAATCATAGGCCATAAAAACTAACCCAAAGTTACAACCTCTCACTAGCGTCTTGATAATGCACTAGAAATGCAAAATACCCCTCCTTAATCAAATTTTTAGCATGAATATAGAGTATTTTATACTTAAGAAAAGGACTATACTCAACCATCCACTCACGCCTAGTTATATTCAGCATTGCTATAGTTACTATCTTAGCAAGACTATCTAATATCACATGTAAAGGAGACAACAAACTTATTCCTAAGAAAATATCAAAGTGAACTATGTCGAGAGTTACAAAGTCTACCTAAATTTTATACATCATGAATATTACAATAAAATAACTATAGCCTCTATTTAAAATCCCAAAATCACCAAAAGGGGCAAAAATATGGATAATAACATCAAGAAAAATCATATATCATATCCAATACCATAACAAAAAAGGTATACACATAAGATAACATAGAAGTATGATCAAATAAGGTTGTAGCTATCTAGTCAAAGACTAAAACAGAAAATGTGATCAATGTATCAAATGCCTCTATATTGAGTTTGACGAGAAAACATAGAAACAAGTTTAAACACCTGCCTGTGTGTCCTTATTATTGGGTAAACCACCACATCAATTAAGTTAGGTGCACAACTACCTATTACATGGACACCATGCACACTCTGCAGAAATATGTCCAACTCACCTATCTAAATTATGGACACTACTCTAAATATGTCCAACTTCACTGCGCATAGCCCTATCCAAAATATTCCTCTAAAATAAAGTCGTAGAACTAAAGTAGTGACATTGATATGAAAAAATTTATCATGCCCCTATTGGACTCACAATTAATGCATGAATGGCTGACTAAATTGATCATCTAATATACTTTTGAGAACTTAGACCACTATAGAAAGAAAATCTACTTCCCTTTCAAGCCTTATTTTTATAGACTTCATGTTATTATTATGTTTGAAAAACTCAACCACTTTCTAAAAAGTATTTCTAAAAGACTCTATCTAAAGTATTGATAGATAATGTTTCGTATTTAATTCTTGGTCAAGCTGATGGATCCTTCTATACTCTATGTGCTACAAATTTAATGAATTCCTAGAGAGTGAATGAATATAGCCTCATAGGCTTCAGTACAAGAGGTTTCCTACCTAATACTAGAAAGTTCATCTAACCTCTTATATCATAATGTATGAGAAACATACTTCTCTAAGAAAATAGAGTAAGACTATGGCCAAGCCAACAAGGTGACCCAACTAGCCTACATTCCAAAAATACTATCTACCATAACATGGCATACTTATATAGCTAGTAAGTAACAAATGCCAACTCATATTTCTCCATTGCTTCTATCTTATAGAGCCTATCACACCATCGATGCAAATTTAAAAGCATCCTCAATCTGAGTTCCATTAAAAATTAAATGATTCAGCTTAGAAAACCTCTAAAATAAATAAAGCTCTTTATTAATCATTTTATGATATAGTTTGGTATTGTGAGATAGATTAGTAAAGGTTTATCATAATTATGTTAGTATTATTTGATATTGTGAAATCAATTAATAATGGTTAATCTTAACAAAATTAGTATTGTTTGATATTGTAAGATGAACTGGTAAAGATTTTTCATTATGGAATTAGTGGATTATAAGGTGTATAAAGGATGGACATTGGAATAAATGTGGTATAACACTTTGTTTAGGATAAAGGTCGCATACAATTATTGTCTGAGTTATGTGGTACATGGAATGAGCTTGTCCTATGAAGAGCATGGCTAGTGGGGGTATATGAGACCCTTATAATATGTGTAAATGATAATAAAGAGTTTGATAGTACCTTTATTGAATTAGTTATATTGTTATTTGATATATTTGGATCCTTGTGTGGTCCATTTAATGATAATGATATTTGGGATCCTTATGTGGTCTAGTTTTTATTATTGTATTTGGGATCCTTATGTGGTATAGTTTTAATAATGATATTTGGTATCCTTGTTTACTCTAATTATTTGATATTACATTTAGATCCTTGGGTGATCTTATTATTTGATATTATATTTTGGTTTCTTATGTAGACAAGTTAATTGTAGATATCGTATGATTCCTTGTATGGCCCATTTCTTGAGGTGATAATTGGATTTGAAAGTTTACTATATGAGTTGAATGTCTATTTAATGTTCTAAAATCTTAATAATTGATGTTTGAAATTCTAAATGATAACCAACTATGTTTTAGTATGACAGTTATATGTTCAAGTTGTTGTACATAATCCCTATATTACTAGGTTTCCTAGAGTTGTTGGTGAATAATTATAATACATGACTTGTCATAATAGATAATAAATGAGAGTTAAACTATTGACTAACAGTAATTAAGGTACAAGTGAAGCAGATCTACTTATAATAACTAATGGGGCTAGGCTAGCGAGAGTTACGATAAATGGCATTTGATAGGAATAGTAATACATGTTTAGTAAGATTAACTTTTAATGGTATAAGATGAGTGTTAGTGGTACAAATTTCCTACTAGTAATAAATTTGATAAAACTAAGTCAGTGAGGATAAGAATAGAAATAGTCTTAGACAATATGAGAGAGAAAGATAACATAATTAGGTGAAAGTGATATTTCAGATTAAATTATTCTATAAGTTATCATGCTTTCTTTCTATTATTTTTATATGGTGTTGATGATTCAATTATTGATTAAATGAATAAAAGATCGAGGTGATAAAAATGTTTTTAATGACTAGATTATTTGTAATATGGCCGAGAGGGTGATATAGTACCTCTTGTCATAAAAGTTGAATGATGTTGTTGATAAGATATGATATGTTGATAAGTTACATATCTAATGTGAGCATTTCTATCTATTCAAGGTGACATACTTATTTAAATGCAAGAATTATTTGACATGGTGCTTTTGACTGTTGATTTAGTACAATACTTATATTATGATGATAATATGTAGCTAATGAGGTGATTAGAAGATTATGGTGGAATGAGGTTCCCTTGTATTCATGAAATGGAAATTATGGTTTGCCTATTGGTAGAACTAATCACTCATGTGTTGATTAACAAAATGAAATATAATTTAGTAATTGCGGTTTGAGATGGCGTATATAATTATTGTACAGAGTAATTATTGGTTAATAGTATCCCTTATAAATTGTATAATTTACTTGTTAAGGTTTGTGAAATAAGCTAGCTTGATTATGATTGACGATCCTTAGTTGTAGGGTCAAATGAGGGTGTAAAGTTATTAGATGTGTTCTTTCATATACATATCAATTATTGATAATAATACCTAGTTGTTATTTCTCCTTGAGTGGTTTAGGCATGTTGAGTCAGTAATTTGACTAACCATAAGCTAAATATGAGGGTAAATGAGTATACTTTGACCTTGGGTGATAGTTGACAAGATGGTTTGCTTATAAATGATTGATTATTGTTGGTTGATAGACTTATGTGAATTATGTTGGAGAATTATGCGTTATTGAAAGCCATAGTAGTGTGTTGGTTAGTGTTTGCACTCTGGAAGCTTTATTTTTGTGCATTGGTCATGGAGGTGTGAAAAATGAGTCATAAAGTAGATGTTTCAAAGGTAAAAATAGTGTAGTATTTTGTGGTGTTGTGTTTGGGTTATGGTGTAAGTGGGCGAGTAGAGTTTTCCTTAGGATGACTTACATTTCAGGCTAGGCTAGGATCCAATTGAAATACTATATTGTGTGGTTTAGAGATATTAGGTGTCTCAAGGTGTAGTGTTTGATGAATTTAAGTTGTTACCATGATGGGTGAGGGAAATTGTATCCCATAGAAACTTTTAAAATAGAACTTAGGTCATATATCATTTAATATAAAATGGTTAGTTCTTTATATAGAAATCTGATTGTTGTGTTGTTAAAATGGAAAAATTAGGAACAATCCTGAGTTTCTACCTTGCTACCCTACTGTATTAGGAGGCATGCCACTGCCACCATCTGCTATAGTGGGAATTTTTCTACTATTAAGGAAGACCATTTTAGTTAACTTATCTATAATAGGTGGATCTTTCCATAGCGACACTAATATAGCAGGAATTAAACTCTATAGGGAGCTCTATGTAATGCCTCGAATCTGGTCCCAGAATGCTACATGGTGCTTATGACCCTGAAGGACCATAAGCTAACCCATGACTGATATCTATACTAGAACACTACATAATATACTGTATAAATGCATAAACATGAACTAAAAGGCCATAAGGTTCAAAACTGAAAAATTACCATAAGACATAACATCTAGAATGGGGTATAAATACCCAAAACAAAACTGGCTAAACATACTGTAGTCTGAAAAACCTCTAAAACATGTCTATCTGAATAAGGAGTTGATGGGACATTTCCCTAACTAACTCCAACTAATAAATTAATTAATAAGATAATAAAGTAATGGTCATGTCCTCGAAGAATGATGACTCACTACTAACTCTGACTGCTGATACTAGAATGCTACTGATGCTCTGGAGCTAGTGCTTCTGAACCTATGGTATAAAACACCATAGCATAAATGCGTCAGTACATTTGAATATACTGGTATGTATGTTAGGTAGGCTGAATGCAAAGGGTTCACATGCATGAACTATACTAACTGATTGGATAACATGAACGTGAGAATACATGCATGAATACATAGTAACTGTAACTAAGTTCATGATAAGATGATTACTGAGTTTGAGTACTGATAACATAAGATACTGATACTGAGCGACTATATCTGACAGTCTAGGTTCTGATGGAACTAGCTGTGTTTCATTCTATTTTGAGTTGACTGTATCTGACAGTCCTGAATTCTGTAGAACTATCTAAGTTCTATTACTTATGACTGAATGACTGTTTATGAAAGTCCTGATTTTATACTGAAACTGTGGGAAATAGTAATCTACTGACATGCCCCAAATAACACAATATAGCTGAGTTGGAGTCTAATCTATAACCCCAATTGGATGGGTATCAATACCATGCCACAGGTAAAGACAATCTATGAGTAACCCTCATATAACAGGTAACTCTAGTGAGAATGGTGGGAATCCTCATATAATAGGTTAAGACATCTCATCTACCCTCATATAGCAGGCTATGATGTCTCAATCTACACTGGCTACGTAGTTCTGGAATGCAAGGATTGCCCTCATATAACAGGTGGGTTCCCATCCTTGGGTTCGCTCGATGCTGATTTCTACTTTCACCTGAACAAACACTGGATTGAGTTAACTGAGTTCCTTTGACTGACAGAATATTGCAGAGATCTAATAACTGACCGAGATACTAAGATTACTGAGTTTTCCTGAGTCATGTGACTGACTGAATTCGACTGAACATGGCTTGACTAAGAGTATCTGGAAAACATATCACTGGCTCTAAGCATACAACTAAATTGTCGGGTACAAGCACCGCCAGGACTCGATGGAAAGAAACTGATAAAGCATGATTTTATTGAATACACGATCAACATCAACAATCCATAATATAATAAGTTGGAGAATTCATGAAGTACAAGTTCTAAATAACCACAATGGATACACATATATCCATAATTCATTGACTAACACATTTCATCAAACACTTGACATGCATAAACTTGTACATGAATGGGGATTTCATGTTATTATACTAGTATGGAATTTTTCCTTCACATAGGCATTTAATCATCACATGGGGAGCATGCTTTGGCTATACAATCATCAACACATCTAATAATCATGGATACATCAATCAAATTGTAAATTGAAGGGGTTTATCATGATTATTATGCAAATCTTCATATACTAGTGTCAATCATTGAAAAAAAATAATTTAAAACATGAATCAACACCCCCCCAACATCTTTAACATGAATTTAAATTCAATTTAAATCATGAAAATACATAAATACACAAATATTGGATTTTGAAAAGAGATTCTTGAGCTTCATGGGTGAAGGGGACCTATGAATCAACACATGACATACCTGGGTTGTGAGTTTCTTGAAGTTCTTGGACTTGAAGAACTTTAATCTCTTAGTTTCTTAAAGAAGGATTTGGATATTATTCTTGGGGATCTTGTTCTTTGGGATTATCTTAGAAATTTCATGTGTATAAAATTGGATTCATCTTTCAAAGTAATTTTCTAACATTCTTAGGATGATTCCAAGCTAGGTAGAAGTATACAACATATCCCCTTTGAGAATATTCATCCTCGAATAAGACTGAGAGAGGGGAAAGAAGATAAACTGATGTAAAAACCAAACATGAATGACAGGAACATGATCTGATGACTAACATGACTGTTAACTAAATATATCATACTGATCAAGCATATCTGATGCATGTGTAACTGATTCATGAATGCATGACTGGGTGTTCTGATGAACTAAGGTTCTCACAATGAGAATGCATGCCTGAAGCATGATTATATAACTGAACTGATCATGGATGCATGACTAAATATGCAATGGTATTTAAAAGCAAGTTTATAATGGAATTCTGAATATGAAATGGATACCAAGCTTGTAACGAAAATCTGAACATGAAACTGAATAGCTTAAGAAGGACTATTACCTTGAGCTAGATCTGAGTTAGCAGGGAAGAGCTGGGGATACTTGGTACGCATGTATTCTTCTTCTTCCTAAGTAGCTCCCTCAATGGACTAATTTCGCCAAAGGATTTTAACTAGAGGGACTTCTTTGTTCCTCATTCTACGAGTCTAATAGTCTAGGATTTCAACTGGAATCTCTTCATAAGAGAGGCTGTTCTAAACATCTATGCTCTGAATAGGGACTACAATTTCTGGGTCACCTATGCACTTCTTGAGCAAAGAGACATGAAATACTGGATGAACGGAGTCTAGATCTGAAGGCAATTTTAGATCATAGGCTACCTTGCCAAGATGATTGAGAATCTTGAAAGGTCTGACATATTGGGGACTGAGATTTACCTTCTTGCCAAAGTGCTTCTCTCCCTTTATGGGAGAGATATTTAGATGGATATAGTCACTAATATCGAACTTGAGATTCTTTCTGTGCACATCTACATAAAACTTTTGTCAGCTCTGAACAGCCCAGAGTCTTTCTCTGATCAGCTAGACTTTTTCTAAGGCATTGAATACTAAGTTAGGCCCTCTGACTGAGGCATCACTAACTTTGAACCAACCGAATGGAGATCTGCATCTCCTACCATAAAGATCTTTGAATGGATCTATCTAAATACTAGAATGATAAATATTATTGTATGCAAACTCAATCAAAGGCAAGTGGTAGTCCTAACTACCCTTGAAATCAATTGCACATACCCTTAGCATATCTTTTAGAGTCTGAATAGTAATAGTCCTTTCTGCTTGACCATCTATATGAGGATGAAAGGCTATACTGAGATGATTTGGGTACCAAGACCCTTTTGGAACGCTTTCCATAAATGAGAGGTAAACTGGGTACCTTTGTCTGAGATGATGGATAATGAAACTCTGTGCAATCTGACCAGCTCCCTAATGTAGAGTTTGGCTTAATCCTTTGCTGATTAAAATGTATCGACTGGAAGGAAATGAGATGATTTGGTCATCCTATCTACAATAATCCAAACTGAATCATACTGATCATGAGTTTGAGGCAAATCTATCACAAAGCCCATGTTCACTTCTTCCCACTTCCAAGTAGGAATGGTGAACTCCTGCATGGACCCACTAGGCTTCTGATGCTCTATCTTAACCTGCTGACATATAAAGAACTTATCCACAAACTCTACAATATCTCTTCTCATTCCACTCCACCAATAGATTTCTCGCAAGTAGCTGTACATCTTTGTGGAACCTGGATAAATAGAGTAGCGCACACCATCCGCTTCTGCAAGAATTTATTTCCTTAAGTCATCTACACCTGGAACACACAGATGACCCTGACAACATAGAACGCCATCTACCTCTTGGGAGAAAACCTCTACTTTATGATCCTTAACTGACTCTTTCAACTTGACTAAACTGGGATCTCTATCTTGCTTTTCTTTTACCTCAGAAACTAAAGATGATTCTGAACTACTCTGAACCCATATGTCATCCTCTTCTGAATCGACTAAGTGAATGCCTAGTTGGGATAGCTGATGGATTTATTAAGCTATCTTCTTCTTACTGTCCTCGACATGAGAAACACTATCCATAGACAGTCTACTGAGAGCATTGGCCACTACATTAGCCTTTCTTGGATAATAAAATGACACTTATGTCATAATATTTTAAGAGCTCTAACCACCTTTTCTGACAAAGATTAAGATATTTTTGAAAAAGGACATACCGAGGATCTTATGATCTATGAACACATCTACATGAACCCCGTATAGATAAGGCCTCCAAATCTTAAAGGAAAATACTATGGCTGCTAACTCAAGATCATGAGTATGATAATTTTTCTCATGGGGTTTAAGTTGTCTGGAGACGTAGCCGATAACCTTACCATACTACATGAGGACACAACACAAACCTACTCTGGATGCATCACAATACACCAAAAAACCATATGAACCCTCTAGAAGAGCCAAAACTGGAGCTGAGGTGAGTCAAGTCTTCAAATCTTGAAAACTCTTCTTGCAAGGATCTGACCACTGAAACTTGACTTTCTTCTGAGTCAATATGGACATGGGGGATGCAATATAAGAGAATCCCTTAACAATCCATCTGCAATAGCCATCCAACCCCAAGAAACTCTTAATATTTGATGGAGAGAGAGGTCTAGGATAGTTTCTTACTGTTTTGGTCTTTTGAGGATCAACCCGAATGCCATCACTGGAAATGATATGGCCAAGGAATGCTACTGACCTTAGCAAAAACTTGCACTTGTTGAATTTGGCGAATAGCTGATGATCTTTAAGAGTCTGAGTACTATTCTGAGGTGGTCTGCATGATCATGCTCACTGTGGGAATATACCAAAATATCATCTATGAAGACTATGATGAACAGTATAAGTACTGCCTAAACACATGGGTCATCACGTCCATGAAAACTGATGGGGCATTGGTAAGACCAAAGGACATAACTACAAATTCCAAGTGACCATATCGAGTATAGAAAGATATTTTTGGAATTTTAGATTCTCTAACTCTAAGCTAATAATAACCTGATCTGAGGTCTATCTTAGAGAAATAACTGACACCCTGAAGTTGGTCAAAAAAGTCATTGATTCTGGAAAGAGGATACTTATTCTTGACCATGACTTTATTGAGATGATGGTAATCAATACACATTCTAAGAGAACCATCTTTCTTGCACACGAATAAAACTGGTGCACCTCACGGGGAAACACTGGGCCTGATGAACCCCTCATCTAAGAGATCCTTCAACTGCTCATTCAATTCTCTGAGTTCTGCTGGTGCCATTCGATGTGGTGGAATAGAAATATGCAGAGTGTCTGGAAGAAGATAAATACCGAAGTCTATTTCCCTTTTTAGAGGAATTCTTGGAAGATCTTCGTGAAAGATATATGAATATTCATTCACTACTGGGACTGATTCGAGGTAGGGAGTTTCAGAACTAGTGTCCTTAATTTGAACAAGATGATATACACATCCTTTAGATATCATTTTCCATGCCCTAAGGTAGGAAACAAACTGACCTCTGAACGCTGAAGTACTACCCTTCTACTCTAGGACAAGTTCATTTAGAAACTAAAACTGGACTATTCTATTTCTGCAGTCGACTATAACATAGACAGAATGAAGTCAATCCATGCTGAGAATGACATCAAAATCAGTCATCTCTAATTCGACTAATTCTATTGAAGTGACTTTCTAAAATATCATAATTGGGAAGTTCCTGTATACCCGCCGGGCTATAATGGTTTTACCCACTGGGGTAGAGACTGAAAAGGGCTCTGCTAGAATTTTTGGACTGATTCTAAAATTGTCTGCTATATAGGGAGTAACAAAAGACAAAGAAGCTCCTAGATCTAGCAAAGCACAAACATGCACATAAAAGATTTGTAACATACCAGTAACCATATCAGGAAAATTTTCCTGACTTGCCGGGACTGAAAAGCACAAAATCTATTTGAGCATTTCCCACTAGTAACGCTGGAGGTGGCACCTTGTTGATTCGGGTGACCTGACTGAGCTGAGGAATGGTTCTACTGACTATGAGGACCTAGCTGAGGACAGTCTCTTACTCTGTGTCTTGGCATGCCACATCCAAAAGAAATACCACTGCAAGTTCTACAAATACCCTGATTGCTCTTTCCACAAGTCTAGCAAAGAGGATAGGTACGGGCACTTCTAACACTGCCCTGAGACTTAGAGCCTGGCGCTTTATCTCTATTGTCATCTCTGAATCTAGGAGCTGGAGCACTAGCTAAAGAAGGAGTTGGAATTGATAACTTAGGAAAAAACTGAGAACAGTTTTCTCCTTCTGATTTGGGCTGAGCAAAGTTGAAACTACCTGTTCTTGCTCTCTTATTCTGTTTCTCCCTTATCTTAATCTTTTACTCCTCTATCTGCTGAGCATATATCATATTCCTAGCTATTTTCATGTCACTATTCAATATCACAGACCTGCACTCATTGACCACACTATCATTCACCTTAGAAATAAATTTACTTATCTTAGCCCTGCTATCTGTAACCACATAAGAAGCATATCTAGATAATTGAGTAAACTTAAGAGAATACTCTTTCACCATTATGTTGCCCTGCCTAAGGTTAATAAATTCCAACACCTTAGCTTCTCTCAGCTCCAAAGGAAAGAACCTATCTAAAAAAAAGTAGCAAACTCCTCCCACTCAATAGGCCTTGCATCTACAGCTCTCTCTGATTTCCACTTTTTGTACCAAGTGTGAGCAATATCCTATAACTGATATGCAGGTAGCTTTGCACTCTCACTAGAAGTAAACCCTATAATATCCGTAACCTTTTGAACCTCAGTAAGAAATTCCTAAGGGTCCTCATCTGACTTAGACCCAAAACAGAATGAGGATTCATTTGGGTAAAGTTCCAAATTCTTGTTATAGCTAAATTGGCCATTGGGTTGGCCAAAACGATAGCTGGTCGTTTATTCTGAGCAGCAAATGACTGAGCAAAAGTAGTGAATGCAGGTCTGAACTCTGCATGAGAAACATGTTTGTCCAAAGATTATTCAGGCTGAGGGGCTGACTAATTCTCGTTTCTTCTTTTAGAAGGCATGTTCTGTAGAAGAAAAGGAGAAATACATTAGACCAGACTGAGAGATTAGATGGAGATTATGCTTACTGGCACGACATGAAAACTAAAAGAAGGGAAACTGCTCCTAAAACATCTTATAGCCTCCTATACATAAATGTGGTGGGCAATACACCCATGCACAAGACTCTTCTAGATATGGCTTTTAGAATTCCTAGGACTCTATTGAACCCTAGACTTTGATACCAACTTTGTAACACCCCAAATCTGATACCCGAAATGCTATACGATATTCATGACCACGATGGACCAAAAGTTAACCCATGACTGATATCTATACCTGAACACAACATAATATACTGTATAAATACAAAAAGATGAACTGAAAGGCCAAAAGATTCAAAACTAATAAATTACCATAGGACATAACATTTGGGATGGGGTATAAATACGCAAAACAAAACTATCTAAACATAATATAGTCTGAAAATCCTCTAAAACATGACTGTCTAAATAAGGAGTTGATGGGACATGTCCCTAACTAACATCAACTAATAAATTAATTAATGAGATAATAAAGTAATGGTTATGTCCTCGAAGGATGAGGAGTCACTGCTAACTCTGACTGCTGAGACTAGAATCCTACTGATGCTCTGGAGCTCATGCTTCTGAACCTATGGTATAAAATACCATAGCACAAATACGTCAATATGTTTGAATGTACTGGTATAAATGTGAGGTAGGATGAATTCAAAGGGTTCACATGTATGAACTATACTAACTTACTGTATAACATGAACGTGAGAATACATGCATGAATACATAGTAACTGTAACTAAGTTTGTGATAACATGATTAATGAGTATGAGTACTGATAACATGAGATACTGATAATGAGGGACTGTATCTGACATTCTAGGTTCTGATTGAACTAGCTGAGTTTAATTCCTTTCTTAGTTGACTGTATCTGACATCCTGAATTATGTAGAACTATCGGAGTTTTATTACTGAGACTGAATGACTGTATCTGAAAGTCCTAATTCTATACTAAAACTGTGGGAAGTAGTCATCTAATTGATATGCCCTAAATAATGCAATATATCTGAGTTAGGGTCCAATATGTAACCCCAATTGGAATAGTGTCAATACCGCACCACAGGTAAGGACAATCTGTGAGTAGCCCTTATATAACAGGTAACTCTAGTGAGAATAGTGGGAACCCTTATATAACAGGTTAATCCACCTTATTTAACCTCATACAGCAGGATATGATATCACAACCTATGCTGGCTACATAGTTCTAGAACGCAAGGATTGCTTCTAAGAGTCACGCCCTTATATAACAGGTGGGTTCCTATCCCCGGGTTAGCTCGATCTAATTTTTACTCCCATCTGAATAGACATTGAACATGATTAACTTAATTGACTGTATTGAGTTAACTGAGTTCCATTGACCGACGGAATATTACTGAGATCTAATAACTAATTGAGATTACTAAGAATATGAGATTATTGAGTTTTCCTGAGTCATGAGAATGACTAACTTATACTGAACATGGTTTGACTGAGAGTATTAGGAAAACATATCACTGGTTCTACGCATACAACTAAATTGTTGGGTACAAGCACCCCCAGGACTCGATGGAAAGAAACTAACAAAGCATGATTTTCTTGAATACATGATCAACATCAATAATCCCTAGTATAATAAGTTGGAGAATTCATGAAGTATAAGTTCTAAGGCACCACAATGGCTACACATATATCCATAATTCATTGACTAAGACATTTCATCAAATACCTGACATGTATAAACTTGTACATGAATATGAATTTCATATTATTATACTATTATAACATTTTTCCTTCACATAGACATTTAATCAAACACATGGGGATCATGCTTTCGCTATACAATCATCAACACATCTAATAATCATGGATCATCAATCAACTTATAAATTAAAGGGGTCTATCATGGTTATTATGAAAATCTTCATATACTAGGGACAATCATTGGAAAAATATAATTTAAAACATGAATCAAAACCTCAAAACATCATGAACATGAATTTCATTTTAATTTAAATCATGAACATTCATAAATACACAAATCTTGGATTTTGAAAATAGATTCTTGAGCTTTATGGGTGAAAGGGACCCATGAATCAACACATGACATACTTGGGTTGTGATTTTATTGAAGTTATTGAACTTGAAGAACTTGAATCACTTATTTTCTTTAATAAGGATTTGGATCTTGTTCTTGGGGATTATCTTTGAGAGAAAACCCTAATTTGATGTTGAAAAAGGATAATCAACTTATGAGCCTTGATCTGATATAATTAGAGGTTAAAACGGGTGAAAAAGACCCAAATACCCTTTTAAAAAGAACTTTAAAATAACTGAATGGGTTGTGCGACGGTGGATGCGATAGTCTATCGATGGTTCGTTGGTCCTAACCATCGTACCTGGGCAGAATAGGGGTTCATTGCCTCCATTGCGATGATCTGTCACTAGATTAATGGTCCATTGGACTGAGGTATCACCTTTAGGCAGAAGGTGGTCTTACTAACTCACTGCGACAGCATGGGTGATGGTCCGTCTCTAGCTTGACGGTCCATCGGCTCTCACCGTCGCACCTAGGCAGTTTGACTATTTTCTATATTTTAGCCATAACTTTCTCTTTCGATGTCGGATTTTGATGAAATTAGTATCGTTGGAAAGATAATTTAATTTCCCACATGAAAAATAGTGAAAATCTTAGAAATTCCACATGCATAAAAGTGGATTCATTTTTCAAAGTAAGTTTCTAACATTCTTAGGACGATTCCAGGCTAGGTAGAAGTATGGGGTATTACACTTTATGCGGTAAATATTTAGTTTTATCTGAGTTTAGATGTTATCCCATCAAAAGATGTCAATGTTTTATTCTTAGACACTTGAAATAAATAAATAACTTGTGTGAAAATGTATGGCTTTGTATTTTTTATTCTTAAAAGCCTCAATAGGGAGGTTGAGTATAAAATATTGTTCAGCTGATATATGATAGTACATAGGTAATTATGGGTACATTATAAGAAAATCTAAAGGTATTAACCCTCAAATTTTAACCTCATTCTTCTATTCACCAATATACTATTTGAGACTGAAAGGATGGTAAGTTAGTAGCTTATGTAAGACCTTTTCTAATCGTTACAAGCAATTCAATGTTAAAGTTGTAAAAAACTCATTCTTCATAGGTACGAGGTGAATCATTTAGTTTGATAGTGAATTGGATATGAAATAAGGTCATTCAATACTCGTAATATAAGGTTATGTGGGAAGTGTCCTTATAGATTAAGTTCAATATTTAAACTAGGGTCTACTTAAAATGAGAACACCTCCTAGACTATAAAGATTTACAGGTACCTATACCTATTAGATAAAATATCCTTGAGTTTTCTTTGTAATGACACCAACCATTAAATAATCTGAGATCAAAGTAAAAAGTTATGACCCCTTTACTGAATGCTGCATATTCTTACAAATCAAGGCTGCTATGGTGGGATCAGGATGATATAGAGTGATCAAGCTTCTATAGTTGGATACGAGGTGTTACACCATACTTAGAGAAGTGTATATGCCTATTTTTGATGGGTTTTAGTTTCAAAAGTCAAAAACATCATCCCAAATCCCTCGAGGGGTAATTTTCTAAGGTCTCGGGTGAAAATTCTCGATTGAGGTAAGTTCTTTTATTGTATTCTTTGTCCTTCAATCTTATAATATCTTAGAGTTATTAGAACTATATATAAGCTATAATAGAGGTTCAAGAACTTATATTCATGAAAATATTAGAAAAACCTGTAGCTACGTGTATTTCACAAAGAATTACTACTAGATTGTTAACTAATGACTCCTAACAAGAATTTCTTATTCTAAAACATGAATTTTTATGGTTGGGTACCCATGAGTAATCTTATAAATCGTAAATAAGGGTAGAGATAGTGGGTTTAAATTACCAAAGTATTTATTTGAAGAGTAATTGATTAATTAGTCTTATAACTACTTGTTTGCTAGATGATTGAGCATTCTTAGTCTTGAATAAATAAAAGGAGCATCTATAATTTTGCTTTCTTATTCCAATATATTTGGTTGAGGTGGTTTATGGTTTATGAGTAGTAGGCTATGGTTAGAAATCATATTCATAATATAGATTTGATGGGAGAAATCATGCTTAGGCTCGTGGGCATGGAGTTTGGATCGATAAAACATGAAATTAACGTAATAAGGATTTACTTAGGTGTTGTTATGTTATTGTGTGGATCCCTTGATGGGTATTTTGTACTCGTATTACGTACTTGAAAATTTACAAGGTGAATATGGGTAACAATAAAGGAATTGTTTAAGATTTTAATCCATAAAACTTATCTAAAATAACATAAAAAGGTGAATTTTATATTGTTTGTGTTTGGTATATGTGGTATTTATGCTAAAAGATAGTTATGAGTGTTTTGTGGAAATATGACTTTTAGAGTCGCCACTTAATTTATTTAGAAAAATCAAGAAAGCATTTATAAGTTACTCAAATGATTCAAAACAGAAAAATCACTTACGTTTTTGAAATTCTAGGAAAGCGGTTCCTATTAACATTTTAAGAAGGTTTTTAAGGCACCTAAAATGTCAGCTAACTTGCGGTTATCTAGACTATTTGAAAATGATTCTTTTGACTAACTTCTAAAAGAAAAATTAGTTTTTTAAAAATTGATTAAGGAGTATTTTTTGAGGTTTATACAAAATTAGTTTTTAACGACTTGGTAGGAAATTTAACTAGTTCCAAGAAAATTAAAGTCAGATAGCAAATAAGCATAAAAAAAGAGAAAGGGGTAAATATATAATTTAGTCCCTTAAGCCTAAATCCATCCACCCTATCCTAATCTAATTGGGATTTCGGCCCATCTTTACCAGTCCTAATCTAAATATTAGGCTTTGGCCCATAACCTGTCCTAAACTATCTTTTTTGACCTTTTGATCCATAGTCGACTTCACCTGTATTATTTTACAATTTTGGCATCGAAGCCCCAAAATAATTGAGTAATTGAATGAATAAATACAAGTAAACCAATGCTAATTCAAAGAAAAAAATAAGACTTTTTCAATTCTCCAAATCCTAGGAACTTTATCAATGGGCTTGGACCCACTATCTTCTTCTATCAATATCCACTTCTTTATTCGAAAGTCAATTGGCCTTGAAAATAATAGGGGGAACTCGACTCAAGAGATGGGTCTTATTGGCCCATCGTGAAATGCAAAAGGGAGGGAGTTCGTTTAGACTCCAAGGTAGATTCACATACGAAAGAAGAAACAAAAGAAATCAACACATATCTGAAATACGAATAGAAAAAGTAAACAAATTAACACATTCGAAAGTTGATACTTAGATACTGCCTTATTCAAAATCAATTTTAAAAGTAGGAACACCAAATGATGTCTCGTAGCATCCTTCTCCTAACGATCATTTAAGGGATCCAATTTCAACAATAAATGAATAGACCAAAGGAAAACAATAATCAAAATAAAAACAAAATAAGGAATAGATACTAAATATTCGAATCAAATAAGCAAACACCATAATGCCCTCAAGCATACTGGATGATTCTTCTTAACCCAATGAGGTTCAAGGATTAGTGCAGACAATATGCTAAAATGAAGCACTCACAAACCAGCCAACACATTGAGAAGATTAAGCATATTCAAAAGAAACTTGGAAAAATATTCATGCTATAAAGTGTTCATAGACACCCCAAAAGCCAAAAGGGAACAAAGAGTAAACTAAAAGGGAATCAAATGGAACCTAAAATATGACAAATAAAATGTTAAACATAATCTAATCATATAAACTGTATCGGGTAGATATACGAATTTTCTTCAGCTTAGAGAAGTAAAGATATATGGACTAGTTTCTATTGTTAAACTTAGCTGGATTGCTACTGACATTATGAGGAGTAGGTACTAAAGTGAGCGGATAGACCAATCTTTCGGGAAATAATTCAAGAGAACAATCAACATAATCAAATGAGGATCAATTTCTGTAAAACAAGACTTATTTCTCTTAGAAGATTAATTCTTTAAAATTCAATGACTAAACCTCAGTTAATATAATAACTTCTCACTATCACACTTAAATACTTAAAGAGATTTAATTCTTGAAATGAATATTTTATATTCAAATTTTACAAAGAAACCTAAATGCAGCAACTAAGTCTAATTCATCCTCCTCCTCTACTTAATTTATTCAAAAAGAACTTTTACATGTTAAGAAGGTCATGGAGGGATGCTTGAATGAAATGACTTTTACTTATGAAATTACTCCACTATTTCCAATGACATTATGTGTCAATAAAACTTAGGTGTGATCCTACTAAACAGAAGAAAAAGAAAAAGAGGAAAATGGTTTATTAAGATTAAAATTTTCAATTAAGTGATGTAGAAAACAGAAATGTTAGCTCTGTTTTAGCAAAGACCAAAGATAAAAAAACTGAGTGAAGTAAATATTGGTTAACAAAGGCTAAACTAGTTATGAAAATGATACTACGCTCACTACAGCCCTACATCGACTATGTTCGTTGACCTCAAATGTCAAAACAGTCAGAAGGTAGTCTGAATCCAAGAAAGACCGAAGCAAATTGAAACAAAACTACACTTAAGAAGATGCAAATGGACTAAAAATATTCAAATAATGAGACAACAAGTCAAATCATAATTCTCTAAATGTAAAAATAACATGTTAGGGATAAACGAAACTTAATGTTATAGTAGTTTCGAGAGAAACACAACAAAATCATGAAATTTAAGCCAACCAACTCAAAATTCTGAACAAATCAAAAGTAAAATTGCATATTTTAACTTTCGTCTGACAACGTTGAGGATAGACGATGATATGATATCTCAAAACGGGAGTCTTTAACTTAGGATAATGTAATGAACATGGAAAATCAATGATTCGAGAGTATACGATGTTTCAACAGATCAACATATAAACATGGAAAGTATGTTCAAAGAATCCAAAATGTGGAATAACTAATGATTTGGAAAACAATATAACAATAAATACAATCAAATCCTATAGCCACTGAGGCTTCTATAACAATCAGTTCCCAGCACATCATGACTACGACTACGACTAAATGAATTTTACTATGAAGAAATTGATGAAGCAAAACATGATCAAATTAAAAGGTAAAAGAGTATGTTTACCTCTTTTGTTGCAGCAAAACAAAGCAACAAGCTACCGTCGAACTCCACTACCACCAAAAATTGGTCTTTTGAGAATTTCGATCAATTGAAAGCTTCAAAAAAATTTACTAAAAATGAAAATTTACTGATTATGGTTTTTCCCCCTTCTGAGACTTATCCCCGATTTTCTCCATAGTGAGCTTTTTATAGAGGGGGTTCATGATTGATTTTTTGAGAATTTGGCGATATGGGAGAGGAATTCTCGAGGGTGTTTTTGGGATTTTAAAAAGGGAATAAGGTTTGTTAAGATGAGCAGAAAATGAAACTATTTGTTCGAAATTAAGATTCAAAATTGTAAAATAAAGATGAGCTATAAACCATTGTTCAGGCTGATTTACGGGTCAGTTTTAGATTTTTGGGTTCGTAAGTTTTCGATTGTCGATAGTGTTGTTTTTATTGGCTGGAGAAATTGTTAGGCTGTTGTTGTTGGGAATTATTGTGTTGTTAGCTGTACGAGGCTTGGGGTGTTGTCGTTGTTAATTTTTGTATGTTGGTGGAGGCTGCCTTAAAGAAGGTAAGGTATAAGTGGGTCGGGTTGGGTCTTATCGCTGATGGGTTGGAGATTTGGGGCAACTTGGGATGTGTAATGGGCTAGTATGGTGGTGTTTTTGGGATGGGAGTTTTAATATTGATTTAGGCTGATGTTGATATTATTATTTTATAGAAAAGGGGGAAAATGGGCTGGAATAGATTATTTTTTGGGATTTTAGGGATTTGGACAATTCTATTTAAGTTTTGGCCAAATTGAAAATTAAATTGTCCAATTTCATCGCAATTGTTTCCAATTTGGTTTCAATTATGATCAAATCTAATAGATTGGCTAAATTAAATCAAAATTTGAAATAATTAATACTTCATTTAACCCCGATCTTCTTGATTCGATAAAATAAAACAAATGGTTTTCGAAATAAATTATTTTTTAGACTAAATTATTTTTGAATCAAGATTTTAATTGTTTGAATTTATTTTCAAGATAAACTTTTATTATAATCCAATATTCCATAAAATAAATAAATAAATAAATATTCAAGTAACAAAATTATATAATTTCATATAATTAAATACAATAATATATAATCTTTACTTAAAATGGAAAAATTACCCAGATAAATGCTTTGAAAAGAATTTTATTTGGATAAAAAAAATTTAAAAAGCAAAATAAAAATTAAAATTTTATAATTTTATTTAATATTGAAGAAACTCAGGATTAAACTAAGTTATGGAGGGCAAAAATTAGGTGTCAGCAACTACCCCCTCCCTTTGGGTAGGGTGGATGCAAGTAATCCCGGGCAAATGGAGGTTGACATTCCAAATTTTTGTCCGACCAACAATTCATTTTTGAAAGAGGTTGGTTTTCACACGACTTTTAGAGTTATGGCCAGACCTAGGTATCAGGTTTTCTATATATCTCAGGTTACATGAGAATTCAGGCCACTTATAGTTCATACAACTTGATTTAAAGCATGATTTTTAAAAAAATTCACATGCTATCTTGGTTCTGGAGTTTTTGATGAAACTGAAAAGTTAGAGAAGAAAAGGATTGGGGGAGGTTGGAATGCAGTCGAATTTTTCACATATAGCCCAACCTACATATCTTCAAGACTCAGGGAATCAAACTGCTTGTAGTTTGACTCAATTAGTAGAAAAGATAGTCTTTTATTTAGATGATCTTTGACTCGGGATGAGTGAAGTTATTTGAGTTATGAAAAAGAGGCTTGTAACCTCTTAAACATGAACATGTATCTCTTCACATCCATAGGTAAGAATTTACCTGGACATAATTTCCAAAACTCTAGATGTTTTATCACTCGAATTTAGAGAAAAGAGAAGGTTACCCTCAGCATAGGTTTAGAAATATCCCAAAGGTGAAGCTGAAACCAAAATATCCCAAAGTACCCACATTCTTATAATAGAGGTGTGGTTTGATGGTGGTGGTGATCATTCTTTAGCTTGCACCCAAAGAGTTTGATGTCCTCTCTAGACTATGTCCCATTTTACTGTTAAGAAAGATTCCATGTTGTGTTACATCCTATTTGAAGTCTTCTGCACCTGTGGTTTTGATTTGATATTTTCATATTTTCTGATTTTATCCAAATACAATATTCATGAAAAAGATAAGGCACCTTTGTTTGTCCTTCACGATCTTAAGAAATAAGATAGATAATTTAAAAATATCTTTGATAAGTGGGTATGAAGCCTATCCTTGGGGCTACCAAAAAAAATATAATTCTTGAGCATTATATGCTTTGGTGTGTCTCCCAACTCGCTTGGTAATTTTATTTTGAAAAAGATTCTCATTTTTGGGTATTGATCCCTCCATCCACAAAAACTGATTAATTTTGAGTAAAACTACTCAGTGTTGACCTCCTTCAATCCTTGGTTTGCTTCTCACCATATTTTTGGGTGCTCCGTCATGTTAGGACCTCCATCCTTACTTCCCGTTCTAATAGATGCCTAGAAATCACTAAGTAAAAAGATTTGTATAGATTTTTTAAAGTAGTCATAATTTTAGAAACTAGTTTTGAAAATTTCTGTAAAAGCTTTAGAAAATCTCTGCCAGTCATGTCATGTACTATCTCAACAAACGCCTTCTTCTTAGTTCTGACTATATCTGATGTTTGATGGAGGATTGCCAGGGATTCAGTGTTGCTGAGGCTCTCTATCAGAAGTTTTTTCATATACGGAGATTTAGTATACCTAGACTTTATCGCAACTGGTGATTTCCAAAACTTGACTTTTACCACTGGTGTTGGGGATTTAAATATATTCCAATATATTAGTGGAAATTTTGAGGACCTCCTTAAAATTTCTACCCGAGTTTAAAATTGTTTGAGATGATCTCAGCTCAAGAGGATTCAAAGTCTTTGTTAGTCTTCATTCTCTTTGATGCATGATGATCTTAATCATTGTGAATTTTTGAGATTCCTTCTTAAAAATTCTGCCCTAGTTTAAAACTATTTGAGATGAATCTTGGATTGAGAGGATCTTAAATCTTTGCGGGTCTTCACCTTCTTTATTGGATGATGATCTTTCTCTTATGAATTTTCGAGATTCCTTCTAAAAAATTATACCCCAATTTCCATTTCTTGGGGTAGTATGACCGAGCCGTTGGGGTGCCTACGTATTCCATTGAAGCAGGAATCAGGTCAAACATAGTTTAGGTCTATGCTAAGGATATATATAAAATTCTAATGGGTTGATCGAAGCCGACATAGGCCGCCCACGTACCTCATTCTTTAGAATTTAGGTCATCACATAGTTCATACATAAAAGAAAAGGATAAATTGTCCTAAGGGTTTGACCAAAGCTGACATAGGCTGCCTACGTATCTGTTTCTTGGGAATTCAGGTCAAACGTAGTTCATACAAAAAATAAAGAATAAATTCTCCTAAGGGGTTGACGGAAGTCGAAAGAATAAATTCTCCTAAGGGGTTGACTGAAGCCGACATAGGCCGCCTATGTATTCCTTTCTTAGGAATTCAGGTCAAACATAGTTCGTACATAAAAGAAAAGGGATTCTAGGAAATTACACATCATAAAACAAATATTTTCATGAAGGATATTACAAATAAACCAAGGAAACAAAACTAAAACATAGTATCTCTTTATAGCATTAGAATTGATTGGTTTGGTCCACTCTTGACTTTCTATCTCAAGTAGGATTAAGGCTCCTCCAGGTTGGGCATCTCTCGATTTTCAAATTCCTCTATATCTTCTATTAACTGCTCCTCGTCACTTTGTTTTCATTCATCATCATTCACCTCGCTTTGTTCATCTAACCCTTAACATGACATGACACTGACAGGTTTAAATTATTGCAATAAAAACAAACCATGTTAGATGATAAGAAGATAATAAAAGACAATAATATAAACATATTTCAAAATAATTTCTTAAATAAAGGGAGTCCTTTTCCTTAAAATTTGGAAAATAAATACTAATTATGGCTCATGACCTGCGAAATATGGGCCCATGCCTTTTTGAAAGCAGTAAAATATAAAAATAAAATTTGAGACATAAAAGGGTGGATCACAGGGCCTCCTCCGGATCATCACCAATTTTTAAAACTACTAGTAATTTCCCCCTCATCTACCACGACGGGCGACGAATTACGAATGAAGTGGAGGTCCAGTTTTATAAAGCTTCTCCTGGTGCAACCTTCCTCACCCTACTAGACTATAGAAAATCCTCTAGTATAGTATTGCATCTCTCGAATAGATTTCCTATCCCATTTCCAAGACCATCATCTTTTGACATCTCATGCACAGGAAGTGACTGGCACAGCGGTGGCAACGGTCTGGACAGACTCATCTTTGACTTATCTTCAATCTCATCTCCCTTTTCTGGATGGTATCCTAACTCATACTTAGATGATTTTTCTAGGACCATAATGGGCTCAATAATTCCTTTTAAATTCTTACCCAAGACACTTAAGAACAGCCACGACTTTCTCTATCTTCTCCACTCCTTCGGTATTTTTGAGGTTTTTTGAATCCACCTTAGTAATGGTCTTGCTAGACACCCATTTGCCCTCTATTTTGATCATGTTAACTGTGGATCCCCCATGATTAGGCAAGGTATTACTATTGATATTTGGGATTGGTGACTGAAGCGTGATGACCTTTTGATCTATCTAATCTTGAATCTTATGCTTTATGCTGATGCAATCCTCGGTACAGTGCCTCACCGCTCTCGAATGATAGGCACAATTTTGATTGGCATGTTAAAATTGGGAATTGGGATTGATAAGTTTCAATTGGATAGGTTGTAAATAACCGACATTCTTTAATCTTTCAAAGAGTTGGGTGTGACTTTCAACCAATGGTGTGAAGTTTTCGGGAGGTATTTTTTGAGTTTTTGATGTCAGGGATTTTAAATTAGTAGGAGGAGATACTTGATGATAATTTGGAGGAGCTTGGGTGTTTGTTCGGTTATTTGGAAAAGCAGCTTGAATATGAGGCTGATAATTCGGCTGCAGAAATTGGTATTGGGATAAAGTATTTGGTTGTGGAGCTTAGTATTAGGACTAAAAATTTGGAAGTGGAGTTGTTATTGGGATTGGTTATTTGGAAGTAGATCTTGGTTTCGGGGTTGGGTGTAGAATACATGCTAAAAATTGGTGACGTTGGAGAGGAGAGAATGTTCCTGGGCTTAAATTTCTTATTTAACTTCGCACCAGAATCAGTAGATACCTCACTCACATCTTTCTTTTTCTTATTTAGGAACACAGAAGCCCCAGATGATGTTGGGGTTTTGATAAGCTTTCCCATTCGAATGCCTTCCTGTAGAGATTCCTTGATTTTAACCAAATCTGTGAAGGTTTCCCTGACTACGGATACCATCCTAGTATAAAATTCTCCCTCCTAAGCGCAAGAGAACACAAACACCATCTCCTTCTCAGACATGTGAGGTTGTACTTTAGCAGCCTCTTTCTTCCAACGAAAGGCAGAGTCTCAAAAACTCTCATCATTATTCTTCTTGATCCGGTCTAGTGAGTATTGGTCAGAGACTATCTTAACATTAAATACAAATCTATGAAGAAAACATTTTGCCAATGCCCTCCAGCTAGATCATCTTTTCAGTTCTTGAGACATGAACCAAACTAAGGCTTCGTTGCTTAAGTTTTGGCCGAATAAGCGCATTAATAATGACTTATTTCCTCCTACCCCAACCATTTGATCACAATACCTTCTTAGATGGGCCATTGGATTTTTGGGTCATTTGATCACAACCTCTACTCTGGGGTGCACACACAGATAATCATACCCAAAGCATCATTATCTCCTGCCCCGTGAGATTCCTTGATCCTCATGATCTCTTTATTCATGGATAGCAACTTATTTCCTTTTAATGGTCTAACTTATGATTGGAAAAGAGATTGTAAATATCAGAGGATATGATGACATGAGGATGATTTGGGAGGTTAGGTTAATTTTAGGGATGAGAAGAGATTGGGTGGTAGGAAGGGAGGACGTTTTGGAAATTTATAGCTCTTTGTGGAATTTGAGGATAGTTTGGTGGAATCTGAGAGAGATTTTGTGGATTTGGAGATGGATTTTATGGATTTGAGAAGATTTTGTCAGTTTGAAAATGGATTTTGGGGATGCAGGGATGAATTTTATGGATTTGGAGACAGATTTTGTGGGTTTGAAATTGAATTTTGGGGTTGTGGGGATGAATTTTGTGGATTTAGAGATAAATTTTGTAGGGTTAAGGATAATTTTGTGGATGGTAGGCATCTGGATCATTTTCTTAATTGTTTTTTTGGAAAACATAAATTGGAGGATTGTTGATTATAGGATCTGTGGGTAATTGGGAAGCCGAGTCAGATAATATGTTAGTTGGATAATTCTCGAGAATAGGTTTACTAAGGGGAGAAATTTGGAGTGGAGTGCCGTGTCCCTTCAGGGCAAGAGCATTGACAGTGATGGCCAAATTAGCCTAATCCCAAGTACGGTTCATCTCCTTCTAAAGCATTTCTAATTTTCTCGCGAGTTCAACAATTATCTCACTTTGTTCCGCTAATACATTGTCCCTGATAGTCAATTCATTTTCTTCATTACATCCAGTTATATTTGAATGATGGTTTGGGGATGGGATTTTATGCACTTTTGACTGGATGGAGTAATGATACTCTACCAGCTTTTTTCAACATGGAGTAGTCTCTATTATCTTTGATTCAAACAAATGCAGGTAAACACATAAGGCCGTTTAATCATATAATAAATGCATATCCTAGTTGGGTGACCCTTTTGAACCAAGGCTTGGCCTAGCAAATTTTGAAGGAAATGTATACTTCTTAAAACCAATCCATTATCCCCCTAATCTACATAGATATACATGAAGGGTATAAATGCTTACAAAAGTTGCACAAAAAGGATACAATCCTTAGAGAAAGGGAAAATGACATGAGAAGAAGAACAACGTCCCACACAGGGGATAGGAAATACAAGTTCCTAGATGCTCTTCTATCGGCCTTCGACATCTGTTAATGATCAAGAGATTCCCGTATAACTATGCTCTAGATCATTAGTCTGTGAAATTAAGCAATCATCCAAATTGATCAACCCCTTTCCTGGCTCGTTTTAGTTTTTCCTCAATTGGTGGATGATTGAAGCATCCTCAGACGAAAGCTAAGAGAGTAAGCCTTCTCCCTACCCCCAAAGGATAATAGATAGATTAAATAACATATATATGCTTCATCTTTAATTGATTTTTGGATAATAGATGCAGGGCAGGTTTTCTAATGGTCCCAATACCCCCTCGGGTATTAGGTAATCCTAGTCTTATGCCTAAAATAGGGTTTTAATTTAGCTCTATCCTAGGTGTCTAGAGTGGGCTTGGACATAGGTTCCCAAGTGGAAAACTTGGCTTTGGAAATACGAACAACCTCTAACTGCCTAACGTGTCGATAAACTGTCGTATTCCCAACACTTGATTTGTAGTTGATCAATAGGGGATGAGACATCCAACCCCAAAATAGTTTAATAATCATGCAGGATTATGCCATGAAATACAACAGTCAAATTTTGCAGAATTTAAATACATAAGCACGTAAATAGTTTAAACAGTTAGTCAAAAGATAAATTCAAACATTTGGTTAGAACCTAGTTAAATTCTCTAGTAGAGTTGCCATTTCAGTTTTGCAGAAATAGGATTTTTGGAGTCACCACTTAATTTATTTAGGAAAATCAATAAAACCTTTATAAGACTCAAATGATTCAAAATAGAAAAATTACTTAAGTTTTTGAAATTCTAGGTAAGCAGTTCCTATGAAAATTTTAGAAAGGTTTTTAAGGCACCTAAAATTTCCGCTAACTTGCAGTTATCCGGACTGTTTGAAAATTATTCTTTTGACTAACTTCCAAAACAAAAATCGATTGTTTGAAAAGAAATTGATTAAGGAATATTTTTTGAGGTTTATACAAAATCAGTTTTTTAATGACTTGGTAGGGAGTTTAACTAGTTCTAAGCAAATTAAAGTCAGATAGCAAATAAACATAAAAGGGGAAGGGAAAATAAATGATATAGGCATTTAAGCCCAAATCCATCGACCCTGTCCTAATCTAATTGGGATTTTGGTCCATCTTTACCAGTCCTAATCTAAATATTGGGCTTTATCCCATAACCTGTCCTAAACTATATTTTTGACCCTTTTTGTTCATAGTCGACTTCACCTGTATTAGTTTACATTTTTGTCTTCGAGGACCCTAAATAAATGAGTAATTGAATGAATAAAGACAAGTAAAGTAATTCTAATTCAAATAAAAAAAATGAGACTTTTTCAACTCTCCAATTCCTAGCAACTGCATCAATGGGCTTGGATCCATTATCTTCTTCTATCAATATTCATTTCTTTGTCCAAAAGTCAATCTGCCTTGAAAATAATAGGGGGGAACTCGACTCAAAAGATGGGAATTATTGGCCCATCATGAAATGCGAAGGGGAGGGTTTCCGTTTGAACTCTAAGGCGAATTCACATGCAAAAAAAGAAAGAAAAGAAATTAAAACATATCCGAAATATAAAGAGAAATAGTAAATAGATTACCACATTCGAAAGATGACACTTAGATACAATCTTATTCAAAATTAATTTTAGAAGTAGGAACACCAAATGATGTCTCATAGCATCCTTCTCCCAATGATCATTTAAGGCATCCAAGTTTCATTAATAAATGAATAAAGCAAAGACAACCAACAATGAAAATAAAAACAAAATAAGGAAGAGATACTGGATATTCAAATCAAATCAGCAAACACCTTAATGACCTTAAACATACTGGATTCTTCTTCTTAACCCTCCGAGGTTCAAGGATTAATGAAGACAATATGCTAAAATGATTCACTCATAAACCAGCCAACAAACTGAGAAGATTAACTATTCAAGAGAGAATTAGAAAAATAATCATGCTATGAAGTGTTTATGGACACCCCGAAAGATAAAAGGGAACAAAGAGTAACACTAAAAGGGAATCAAATAGAACCTGAAATATGAGAAATAAAACCTTAAAAATAATCTAATCATATAAACTACATTGGGTAGATAAATGGATTTTATTCAGCTCATAGAAGTAAAGATATATGGACTAGTCTCGACTGTTAAACTTAACTAGATTGCTACTGACATTATGAGGAGTAGGTACTAAAGTGAACGGATAGACCAATCTTCCATGAAATACTTCAAGAAAACAATCAAAATAATCAAACGAGGATCAATTTATACGAAACTAGACTTGTTTCTCTTAAAAGATTAAAGCTTTCAAATTCAATAACTAAACATCAGTCAATACAATAACTTCTCAATATCACACTTGAATACTTAAAGAGATTTATTTCTTGAAAAGAATATTTTTTATTCAACCTTTACAAAGAGACCTAAATCCTACAACTAAGTATAGTTCATCCTCCTCTTCAACTTAATTTATTCAAAAAGAACTTTTACATGTTAAGAAGGTCATGGAGGGATGGATGCTTGAATGAAATGTCTTTTACTTATGGAATTACTCCACTGTTTCCATTGACATTATGTGTCAAGGAAAATTAGGAGTGATCTAACTAAAAAGAAGGAAAAGCAAAAGAGGAAAATAGTTTCTTAAGATTAAAATTTTCAATTAAGTGATGCAGAAAATAGAAATGATAACTCAGTTTTAGAAAAGACCAAAGAGAAAAAACTGAGTGAAGTAAATATTGGTTAACAAAGGCTAAACAAGTTATGAAAATGATACTATGCTCACTACAAACCTTCACCCACTATGTTCGTTGTTTTTCCAGAAATTTTGACTTTTGAGAAGAGTCGTGATACACTATCAAGTCCTCAATGTAGGAATTCAGCAACAACAACAAGATGAACAAACTAACACAAGAACAACAAGTTGAACAACAAGTCCTAGTGAATAGAAATAGGCCACACATGGCTTCTCTAGGCCTTAAGAATCACGCTTTTAGAACAAGATGATGAAGTTTTCAACAATAACCAGCAAGTCAACAAGGTTCTAGTGAATCGAAAGATCCCCACATGGCTTCACTAGACTTCAAGATTACAAAACACAATCTTACCAAGATTACAAGAAGATAGTAATTTGACATGTAATATTCAAGAGTCTAAGAACCCTAAAAACAAGAGAGGACCCTAAGACTAAAGAATATCAACACCAAGTTCTTACTTAGACCAAAGTAACTCTATGACCTCAAGATCCTTGTTTCTAGCCAAGATACAACACAAGTATCACTCTACTTATGAGTTTTCATATTTGGGGCTTCTCCAATGGAACAGAGATAAGTTCCTCAATATTACAAGTGTTTATGTATAAAAATATTATGAAAGAACTATTGCCAAATAACCCTAATATCATCTATTTATATTACACCATAAATAAAGAAGAAAATGACCAGATTGCCCTTGCCATGGAGTGGCCTTGGAGTGTAAGTTTATTACACTTCAAGGCTTCTCTTCACATTTAAAAACATTTATACCATTAGGTGGATCCATCACCAACTCACACACGTCCATTTGCATGAACAAGGCTTTGAGTTTTTGTAACTCCTGAGCTTGGCTACATGTTAATGGTCATGAATTTGTTGGACAAATTGCTAAACCCGTATCATCCTCTCCATCTTGAGAGGAATTGACCTAAAATTTGGTATTTGGTCATCCTCAACCACATACATGAGAGAAAGATCACACATTGAAAGTATTGTGTACTTGATATTCCGGTGGAAGGTCAATATTGTAGGCATTGTCGTTGATTTTCTCAAGTACTTAGAATGGACCATCACTCCTCGGTATCAATTTGGACTTCCTTTGAGATAGAAACCAATCCTTTCGAAGATGCACCCATACCCAATCTCCCAGTTCAAGAATGAGTTTCTTTCTCCCTTTGTTGGCCCTCCTTATAATTTCTTGGTTTTTCTTCTCAAGTCGAAGCCATACCTTCCCATGTAACTTCTTTATAGAATCTCCCCGCTTTCTTCCATCTAACCTAATCATGAGATCACTTGGCAAAGGCGTTAAATCCAAAGGGGGTAAGGGGGTTGAGGCCGTATACACACTCAAAGGGAGTCATTCCCATACTTGAGTGTATGACACGGTCATAGGCAAACTCAATCAATGGTAAGTGCTCCTCCCAAGAAGTAATTTTTCCCTTAACCATGGAACATAGAATAGTACCCAAAGTCCTATTTACTACTTCTATTTGGCCATCGGTTTGTGGGAGGCAAGACATAGAGAACAATAACTTGGTACCAAGCCTACCTCACATGGACTTCCAAAAGTGACTTAGGAACTTAGAGTCCTTAACACTCACAATGGTCCTTGGAACACCATGTAATTTGACAATATTATCAACAAACAAAGAGGCCACGCTAGGTGCGTCATCACATTTAAAGCAAGGAATAAAGTGCACAATCTTAGAAAATTGATCGACTACAATAAAGATACTATCTCGACCTTGTCTAGTCCTTGGAAGCCCCAACAAAAAATCCATAGATATATCAAGCCAAGGACGTAGAGAGGTGTGCAGTGGGGTGTACAACCCGTGAGGTAGGAGCCAAGATTTGGCTCCTTTATATTCTACACATTGGCCGCAAATCCTAACCACATCCTTGTGCATTCTTGGCCAATAGCATTGTTCCTCCAATATTTCGGGATCTTTTTAAACCCACCCATTAGATCGCCATCATGTGCTTCCCTCACAAAAAACTCTCTCCAAGAGCTAGAGGGTACATAATTATCTATCTTTAAATAAGTAAACATCAAACTTGGCATAGGGATTTGAACCCTTAGATGAATTCCACTTGTCCCTACCCAATTCTTCACATTCCCTAAAGATAGGAGCAAACTGAGGGTCCTTGGGATATAATCCTCTTAAGCTCTCAAAACCCATCAATTTTGATGACAAAGTGGATACAAGAACATGTTTTCTAGAAAAAGCATCGGCTACTATATTATCATTACCCTTCTTGTATTGGATAACATAAGAGAAGGTCTCCAGAAACTCAATCCATTTGGAATACCATTTGTTAAGCTTGTATTGTGCCCAAAGATTCTTTAAGGATTCATGGTCCATTTGGATCACGAACTCCTTAGGCCATAAATAGTGTTGCCAAGTGGCCAAGGCTCTAATCAAGGCATACAACTCTAAATCATACGTGGAGTAGTTTAGAGTTGCTCCTTTGATATTTTCTCTAAAGTAAGCAAAGGGTTTTAAATCTTTCATCAAAATAGCCCTTATGCCTACTTTACTCACATCGCACTCGACTTCGAATGTCTTATCAAAGGTGGGAAATTCTAATAAAAGTGTGGAGATGAGCATAGACTTCAAAGCTTCAAAAGCCTTAGCTTGCTTGTCACCCCACTTGAAGGGTTGATCTTTCCGAATGACCTCGGTCAAGGGGGCAGCTATGGTGCTAAATCCTTTGACAAACCTTCTATAAAAATTAGCCAACCTATGGAAACTTTTTACTTCTCCAATGGTTTGTGGGATTGGCCAATTTTTGATAGCATTTATCTTTGATTCATCTACTTCGACCCCTCTTGAACTAACAACAAAACCCAAGAAAACAACTTCATTAACACCAAAGGAGCATTTTTCTAGATTTGCATACAATTTTTCCTTTCTAAGGACATCAAACACACATTGTAAATGCATCACATGCTCATCTAAAGACATGCTATAAACCAAGACATCATCAAAGTAGAAAAAAACAAACTTTCTAATAAATGGCTTCATCACATGATTCACTAGCCTCATAAAAGTACTTGGAGCATTTGTTAGGCTCAATGGCATAACCATCTATTCATAGAGACCAAACTTGGTCTTGAAGGTGGTTTTCCATTCATCACCGAGTTACATTCTAATTTGGTGATAACCACTCCTTAAATTAATCTTGGAAAATAAACACGAACCATTCAATTCATCAAGCATATCATCTAACCTAGGGATAGGGTGATGATATTTTATCATAATCTTGTTGATGGCTCAGCAGTCCACACACAAATGCAACATTCTATAATTCTTAGGCACTAGTAGCACCAAAACTGTGCATGGACTCATTCTCTCCTTGATATACCCTTTGTTGAGGAGTTTCTCAACTTGAAGTTCCAATTCCTTGGTGTTCGTAGGGTTACTTCTATAAGCCAGCTTACTTGGAAATTGTGAGTCCGGCACAAAGTCAATTTGGTGATCAATTCTCTGAAGCGAGGGCAATCCTTGCAGAAGTTCTTTGGGAAATACATCTTCATAATCCTGCAACACACAAGAAATCAAAGGAGAAATGGAAGAATTAGTGGGGTTAGTATTAAAACAATGAGCCAAAAGTAACATAGGCATGTCCTCATCATGATACATGAAGAGTTCCTTCTTTCTAACCAACATCACCATGTTTTCTTTCCCTTTTGATGTTGAGGCAGCCTCGGATACCCCTACTGCCCCACCTGTGGGTTCCCCTCTTTTTTCTTTCTTTTTAGATTTTTTTCCCTTTTTCTTCAATTCTCTCATCTTTTGGTGCCACTCATTTACTTAGGAAGGCAAAAGAGGATGAAGTGTAACCTTTCGGCCATTCTTCTCAAGTGTATATCGATTGGACCTCCCATCATATTTGGTAGACCTATCATATTGCCAAGTTTTACCTAACAACAAGTGACATGCTTGCAACAGTATCACGTCACAAAATACTTTATTGTGGTAGTTTCCCACCTTAAACTGTATCACACATTGCATTGTGACTTTTAATTCACCATATTCATTCAACCATTGCAACTTGTAAGGACTAGTGTGCGGTGTAGTCGGCAACTTCAAGAAGTTTACCATAGCAACACTAACAACATTTGCACAACTACCACTATCAATCACCAAAGTGCACACACTTCTCTTTACAAGATATTTAGTATGAAATATATTTTCCCTTTGACTTGGATCATCTATGGCCTTACTAATCATGACACGCCTAACTATAAAGATTGGAACCATACATTCCCCTTCTTACGGATAAACATCTTCACTATCATCAGCATTATGATCATTATATGGTCCATTCTCGGGTTCCTGATCTTAAGGCTCGGTCTCATCCTCTCTCTTTTTAATAACCACCTCTTCACCAAGGTAATAAAATCTCCCTTATCGTAGGATCACATTGTGTCGGTTTGGACATTCATTGGCTTTATGTCCCTAACTTTGGCAATTGAAACATTGGAATCCTTTTGGGTTAGGATATTTGTGAACTTCTTGTTTTAGAGGAATTTTGTGGACTATTTTGGGCTCAGGCAACCTTGTAATGGTAGGTTGGTCATTGTTTTTGGGCCAACCCAAAGAGGATTGATCCATCTCCTTGTTTCTAGGCCAACCCGAGGTCGATTTTTCCCTTTCCTTGAACAACGACCTCTCTTTAAGTTCCCTTTCAATATCAACAGTTGCTTGAAAAATACCTTCAACAGTATCAAACTTGTGAAGTATTAAATAAGTGGAGATCTTTTTTTTCAACCCACACTTGAACCGGATGATCTCATGACTGATTTGTTCCCCATGATGATCCAGCTTCAACATAAGTTGCTGAAACTCATCATAATATGCCATCACACTTTTGTTACCTTGACACAAGTTGTACAATCTAGCAAGCAACTCATGAAGATAACTCTCGGGAAGGTACCATTATCTCATCAAGTACCTTAATGAAACCAAGGTGGTGGCTTCCCATCAACTAATTCATTACCAAACTGCTTGACGTACTCCTACCAAGTGTTAGCATAACCCTCAAAATGAGCTATGGCATAACAACTTTTTTTTTTCGAGATATCATTACCTTGGAAAACTTATCACAATCTGATTCCCAAGCTAAGTAGGCCTCGGGGTCACTTTCACCTTTAAAGATTGGTAGGCTCAACTTGATGGTGTTGATACCTATATCTCTCTCTTGGTATCTGTTTTCCCTTTCTTCATAGCCTCGGTATCTCCTTTGATCTCCACGACCCCCTCTCATATCCTCCTCCCTCATGTAAGCATCATAAAAGGCTCCATATCCTTCATATTCCTCTCAACCATGTTCCTCAAAATGGGCTGGACGGTTTTGGACATTTCGAACTTGATTTGGAGAAATTGGATTTTGTGGAGGTGGTGGTCTTTGGTTTGATAGAGCTTGGAAGGGAGGGCTCGGATTTAGCAGAGGTACTTCACATCCAAGTCCCTCTTGTGGAACTTGAGGTGTTTGGAAATGTATTGGTCTAGTGGGGTCACGGTTTGGATGGAAAGGAGTGGTTTGGCTTGCGGGATTTGGTGGAGCTTGGGGTTGATTTAGCATTTGATGCAATGTTTTGGGAGTGATGGTTGTGGAGAAAGTTCTATCATTCCCACTTGAAGAAACATGTATAGGAGTAGAAGGGTAAGAGTTCCTTTGGCTCTCCACTTGTTCTAATCTCCCATGAATAACCGACAGATCTCCCTTTATTGTTTTCAAATCCCCTCTCACGGCTCCGACTTCCGTATTTAACCTTTCAAGTGTTAAGGTAACGGCCTCAAGAGTGGCCCTCATAGAGTCAAGAGCATTACTCTCTACATTTTGGGATGTAGTCCCTTCCATTTTCAAGGTATTACCTACAAAATCAGTAAACAAGTTAGTGAAAAAAAAAATCCTCTCCTCTCTTACACTCTTTGGATCACCTCACACTTTAGTTCTACAAGTGTTATAGATTGGCTAGTAACCCATGAATCCTTAAGGTATGAGTAAGCTCTTATCCGAAGTGGATTCTTTTTTGAAGACTCAAATAATTCTCATCAGATTATAACCAAGAAGTAGCAACGTATTCAAAAGATAAAAGCACCCAAGTAATCTTTGACACGAACAAACTGATTCAAAGGACTAATTGACAACCTAGTACAAATGTACTAGTTTGTTAATTAGTTCTAGAACCAAGTAAGGAAACCAAGAATCAACAATTAGACACTAGAAAACATCCAAATTTGAGCTTATTAGTGATGTGGCAGTAGCAATGGTGATGTGGCAGCATGTAATTGGTGTTGGTCCCACACAATTTTTTTTTGCCACAAATCTGAAATTTCAACATTCACACAACTTGTAATGGATGACAATTGGTTTTGGAGGAAAAGTAAAAGTCTTGTAATCATTTTTAACTTTTCAAACTCAAAAAGGTGAGATTTGACTATACTAATCCCACAAAACAAGGTCTGTTGATTTAAGGAAAAGTGGTTGTCAAGTCTAGGAAGTGATGTATGCAAGTCTTCTCACCAACTTTTTTATAACTTTTGTCTTACAACCTTTGGATCCATTTTACACTTTTATTGTCTTAAATTGTAAGAATAGGTGAAGAACAAGATGAACACCACAGCAAGCTTCAAGAACACAATATCAACTTCTTCAAGAACACAACACAAAACCACCAATTGTCATCAACAAGGTACAAACCTACGACCCACTTCAAGTAGCTCAACTTTAGATAGACACTTTTAGTGTTGCTGAGAAAGAAACCAACACTATAAACACACTAAACAAGTAAAATAACACCTAGATCTAAACACATAAATACCAATCTCGGCCAAGACAACAAGATGGACAGATTTCTCTTTTTCTTTTTCTGAAATTTTCAGATTTCAACAATTTTTTTTTTTGAATTTTCGTCCAAGAGAGCCCAAGATTGGTGGTGTAGGAACACAACCAGCCTTGATTTGATACCAAATAATACGCTATCAAGTTCACTATTCAAGAATTCAAAAACTACAACAAGATGAGCAAACTAACACAATAACAACAAGTTGAACAACAAGTGCTAGTGAATCGAAATAGGTGACACACGGCTTCACTAGGCTTTAAGAATCACGTTTTTAGAACAAGATGATGAAGTTTTCAACAATAACCAGCAAGTTAACAAGGTGCTAGTGAATCAAAAGATCCCCACACGGCTTCACTGGACATTAAGATTACAAAACACAATCTTAACAAGATCATAAGAAGATAGTAACTTGACATGTAATATTCAAGATTCTAAGAACCCTAACAACAAGAGAGGACCCTCAGAATAAAGAATATTAACATCAAGTTCTTACTTACACAAAGAGTAACTCTATGAACTCAAGATCTTTGTTTCTAGTCAAGATACAACACAAGTATCACTCTACTTGTGAGTTTTCAGATTTGGGGCTTCTCCAATAGAAGAGAGAGAAGTTCCTCAATATTATAAGTATTTATGTCTCAAAATATTATGAAGGAACTACTGCCAAATAACCCTAATATCATCTATTTATATTACACCATAAATAAAGGAGAAAATGACCAGATTACCCTTGCCATGGGGTGGCCTTGGAGTGTAAATTTATTACACTTCAAGGCTCCTCTTCACATTTAAAAACATTTAGACCATTAGGTAGATCAATCACTAACTCACACACGGCCATTTGCATGAACAAGGCTTGGAGTTTTTGTAACTCCCGAGCTTGGATACTGTGAATTGTCGTTAATTTGGTGGATAGGTTGATACACCCGTATCAAGTCGCCACTTAATTTTGAGAAGGAATTAAGAAACCTTTATAAAATACTTTGAACGATCCAAAACAGAAAAAGTATTCAAGTTTTGATGATTCTGAGTAAGCGGTTCCTATTAACGTTTTAGGAAGATGTTAGGTACCTAAAACGTCGCTAACTTGCAGTTATCAAGACTGTTTGAAAATATCTTTAATTAACTTCTAAAAGATTAATTTGTTGAAAAGAGAATGGTTTTTAGAAAAGATTTGTGTAAAACAATATTAGGCGACTTAGTAGGGATTTTAACTAAGTCTACACAAATGAAATAAGCAAGTAAACACATAAACGGGGAAAGGGAGGAGAAAGTAAATGATTTAGGCCATTGGGCCCAAACCAACAAAACCTATCCTAGTCTAAATGGGCCTTTGACCCATTTTACCTGTCCTAATTTAGTTTTCGAGTCTTTGGCTCGAATCATGCTCCACCTATATTAAATATAACTTTGTATTTGTGGCCCAAATAAACGAATGAATAAATAAATAAACAAAATAAATAAAGGCAATGATACTTGACTAAATAAAATAACATGTGATACTTTTGAGTCTCTTAGCCTCTTCAACCGTAGGACTTTAATCCATTTTTCTTCTTCGTTCGACTTTTCATATCCATGCACTATGTAACCTTACTCTCTTTTGGGCTTGACTCAACAGATAGGCCTTATTGGCCCATTAGGGAATGCAAAGAGTCCATTTGGTCTTCAACGAATTCATATGCAAAAGAGGGAAGAAAGGAAAGAAATTAATATGCATCCCAACTTTGAAATTCTACATGGATAAATAATACAACAAGTTGGTTGACGATCAAAAAATTGTGATAATACAAAAATAAATAGAAGACAGTAACTGAATATACAGATGCCAAGAAAATGGGCATGTTCAACATGATAAGCCATACAATTGGAAAGAGAATTCTAGCTAAATTAAATCGGAAAAGTCACAAAGCTATGATTTTTCTTGTTTAATCGAACAGGCTAACAGTCAGCACATGAATTAAACCAATTAACAAAAGAAACATTAAATTTGCGTGACACACTAGAGAACTACTATTGAAAAAAAACAAGAAAACAAAAATGAACCAAAATAGAAAGATTAAAAGCCAACTAATTCAGAATGTGATACAGTCATTAATTGGGTAATAAGAAAGTAATTATAATGCATTTCATTTGAAGAAGGTTTAATAAAGCATATGGATCTTTATAATAAAAGCACCTCAACTAATCGGATGAATCTATGTGCAAGTTTGACATCTAAGGCACTATGAACCATCACATCAAATAAAACATAAAAATTTCAACGTTGAACACCTGTTATGAAGATGGAAACAGTTCAAAATAACATGTCAAAATAAGAGTTAAACGAAAAGGATTAATTCACTTTTGAGATGGAACAAATTATGTGTTTCACAAAATAGGCATACCATTAAGATCCTTATACATGTATTGAGTCAGTAGTGATAAAATTAGGGATGACCCAGAGACCACCGAGATATTAGGCAAGTGGACTTCACATTTTAAACTCAAACAAGAATAGACAACTATTTTTACTTCTTAATCAGATATCACTAATATGGCTAGTTTACCTAAATTTTATTTGAATCATGATGAAGAACTCAGGACCCAAAAACACCAACATAGCAACGTTGAGAAAAGCCAATAACTATAAGAGTCAATAAGAATAGAAGGAAAGACTTCATTTAGGTAGGTTTGACATAATAAATAGACTAAGTGACATCGTTTATCCTTCTAAAATAAGGTAGACATAAATCTTCTTTAAACAATATGCAAGAATCTATAATATTAGCTATAAAAATGATCAAAGTCGTTGGCTAGGACATAATAACTAAAAGAACCAACAAAATAGAAAATCCAAGAAATCAACTGAACCTAAACTTCACCATAGACACTGAGCAACGCAACAAACATTCAGCAATGAGGACCTCCTTCATTTTTATTTAACCACAATAAAGACAGCATCATTGCGTATTCACTCATCATCCCACCATATACATAGAGAAATGTATACAGACACAGAAACGAGAAAGAAACACGAGTAACAACCAGCTTAATACCACAACCAAGCACCGAATTTGATTCCTAAACTACCACTACTACTATTACATTGCAACTATATAAATAAGAGAGATTCAAAGACTAATCGAATATTGAACAGCAAAACGAGAATTTCAAACTAATGTCGGACTTGCCACCACCAGAGAATATTATCGTCAACTCAAAATTTTTTTCCTAGCCGATGAACTCTCTAAGAAAGAACAAAATTTCTATTGAAAGACTGAGTTTTCTCCCAAAAGTCTCCCTCTTTTCTTTCTCCCTCAGTAATTTTGAACTGAAAGTTTCTCTCAGAAAATGTTCCAACTCCTTTTCTTTCTCAGCTTTTCTTAAAACCCCCAAATTCTCAACCCAAAATTTCAAACCCATAAGGGAAGAAGAGAGAAAAATCCCCCTAAACAGTGACCCAAGAGGTCTTTTTATAGAAGACTGAGTTGGGGTCCTTTTTGGGATTTAAAAGAAGGATATTTAAATTTGAAATTAGAAAACCCCTCCCCACAACCCATTTTAATCTTTAATTTGTACCTATTTTCTAAGGGATTGCAATGGGTGAAACAATTAAAATATGGTAAAATAAATTTCCCCCCAAAACCAATGGAAATCAGCCAAATATGTACGAAATTATACAATCTTATCCGAGAAATGTGGGATTGAACCATTGGAGAGGCCAACGCATCGATTTCTAGAAGTTTCTTAGCATTTTCATCATAAAAATTAGTGTGGGACGTGTGATGAAGATCATGTATGAGTGGGTTACGGATTGATTCGGGTTTCATTGACGCCGGGTCTGGGGTCTGGTTGAGATTATTGGTGTGTTGTGGTGTTTTTGAGTTTGGCTGATGGGAGCCTGTTGAGGGTTGGTTGTTGATATTGGTGATTAAGGAGGAAGGGAAGTGAATTGGGCCGGATCGTCCATTCTTTGGGCCTGAGAAGGGGCTGATGTTACTTTATTTTGGGCTAGCTTTTGGAGAAGAAAAGAAGAGGCCCAAAAGATTTATATTTGGGCTGCTGACTATTTGATTAATTGGGTTGGTTTAGGGAATTAGGGATTTAACCAACTCTATTTGGGTTTTGGCCAATTTGAAACACAATTGGCCAATTGAATTGTAATTGTAGCCATTTGATTTCAATTAGGGCTAAATCTAATAGATAGGCTAAATTGGATCTAAGTTCTAAATGAATTAATACCTTTCTCAACCACAAGCTTCTTGATTAGATAAAATCCAACACATATTTATCCGAATAAATTACTTTTGAGAGTAAATTATATTTAAATAAATATTTTAATCCTTTAAATTTCAAGACAAACCTTGATTAAAATCCAATACTTTATAAAAAAAATAGATATTTAAGTAACATGACTATATAATTTCGTATAATTGAATAAGATAATATATAATCGTCACTTAAAATGGCAAGCTTGCCCAGATGAATATTTTTGAAAAGTTTCTATTCAAACGAAATAAATATTTCAATTTTATTAAAAACCGAAGAAGCTCAAAACTAAACTTGGTTATGGAGAGAAAAAATTAGGTGTCAACATTTGTTGGCCTCAAAGGTCAAAAAGTCAGAAGGTTGTCTGAATCCGGCCAATAGAATAAATTAAAAAAACCATCATCACTGACCTTAGCTTAAGAATGGAATTTTAAAAAGACCGGAGTGAATCAAAACAAACTACACTTTAGAAGACGCAAATGGACTAAAAATATTCAAGCATCAAGACAGCAAGTCAAATCATAATTCTCTAAATGTAAAAATAACATGTTGGGGATGAATGAAACTTAATGTTACCGTAGTTTCGAGATCAAACACAACAAAATCATGAAATTTAAGCCAACCAACTCCAAATTCTGAATAAATCAAAAGAAAAATTGCATATTTTGACTATTGTCCAACAACTTTTAGGCTAGACGATGATATAACATCTCAAAATGGGAGTCCTTAACTTGGGATAATTCAATGAACATGGAAAATCAATGATTCAAGAGTATACGATGCTTCAACAGATCAATATATAAACATGGAAAGTATGTTCAAAGAATCCAAAATGTGGAATAACCAATGATTCAGCAAATAATATAACAATAAATAAAATCAAATCCTACAGCCACCGAGGCTTCTATAGCAATCAGTTCCCAGCACATCATGACTATGACTAGGACTAAACAAATTTTACTGTGAAGAAATAGATGAAGCAAAACCTGATCAAATTAATGGGTAAAAGAGTATGTTTACCTTTTTTGGTGCAACAAAATAAAACAACAAGCTACCGTCGGATTCCACCACCATCGGAAATTGGTCTTTCGAGAATTCTGATCAATCGACGGCTTTTAAAAAGTTTACTAAAAATGAAAATTTACTAATTTTTTTCTCAAAATGGTTTTTCTCTTTCTAAGACGGGTTGATGTTGGTATTATTATTTTATGGAAAAGGGGGGGGGGTCTGGAATAGATTTTTTATGGGAATTTTAGGGATTTGGCCAATTTGATTTTAATTATGGCCAAATCTAATAGATTGGATAAATTAATTCAAAATTCGAAATGAATTAATACCTCATTTAACCTCGAGCTTCTTGATTCGATAAAATAAAACAAATGTTTTCCCAAATAAATTATTTTTTAGACTAAATTATTTTTTAATCAAGATTTTAATTATTTTAATTTATTTTCAAGATAAACTTTGATTAAAATCTAATATTTCATATAATAAATAAATAAATAAATATTTAAGTAACAGCACTATATAATTTCATATAATTAAATACGATAATATATAATCTTTACTTAAAATGAGAAATTACCCAGATAAATACTTTTAAAATATTTTTATTCAGATATAAAAAATAATAAAAATAAAATAAAAATATTATAATTTTATTTAAAATAAAAGAAACTCAGGATTAAACTTTGTTCTGGAGGGCAAAAATTAAGTGTCAACAATAAGAATGGATTTTGATAATAGGAAATGGTGGGATAACTTAACAATCTATAGACATGTCAGGCTAAGTTTTATGTAGTAAAATGTGTAAAGGTGCTTGTGTAAATCAAGAATAAGATAGAAGTTGGGATGTAGTATGGTCCAGTCTTAATATGGGGTTATTGTAGTGGAACACATATGGAGTTTAAGGAATAGTAGTTGTTTCTTGTTTAAAAGAAGAAACTCGTAAAGTAATTTTGTGTATCTCTAGGTGTTTATAAAATAGAAGGTTAACATAAATTGATATGAGTGTACTAATTTATTATATGTTGCTTAGCTTCACGACACTAATGTCATTTATGTAGGGCACTACGGAATTAAAGTTGTAAGATCAATTTGATGCATATGTGCATGTTAACTACCTATTTGTGTAGTTGTTGCTATTCATGTTATTGAATGTTAAACTTTTTAGATAATTATACAGGTTTTCTTGATCACTTGAAATTGGATTATGTAAAACGACATTATTTTAATATGTAGGTACGAATAAAATATCTCATTTTGTAATTTTACATTTCATGGGATTGTTTGAAATTGTGAGATAAAACTGGTACAGGTTGATCATCACAGAATACACATTGTTTGTATTGTGATATAAAACAATAAAAGTTGATCATCACTAAATTAGTATTATTTGATATTGTGAGATAAATTGATATTGGTTAATTGTCACTAAATAGGTAGATTACTAGGAGTATAAGGTTGGTGGTATTAGAATAAGGGTGGTACAAGACATGGTTTACGATAAGGGTGGCATGCATTAGTTGTCTGAGTTATTTCATACACAGGCTGAGCTCGTCCCCAAAAGGATATGGCTATTAGGTATATATAAGATCCTTAACATGTGTGTGCATGGTAATGGAGAGTTTGATTGTTTCTTGAGTGAACTGGTTTATATTATCACTTTGATATATTTGGATCCTTTTGTAATCCATTTTACGATAATGATATTTGAGATATTTGTGTGGTCTAGTTCTGATAATGTTATTTGAGATACTTTTGTGGTATGATCATTTGAAGTAACACTTGGATCCTTACGTGGTCCAGTTATCTGCTATTGTACTTTTATTTCTTGTATGAACCTGTTACTTGTAGATATTGTATGGTTCCTTGTGCGGGCCAATCCTTGAATTCATAATATGAATTAAAAGATTACTGGATGACTTGAATATGTACTTGATGATCTAAAAGATAAAATAATTGATGATTTAAATTGTAACAGATGACCATATATGTTTTAATTTCAAAATTGTATGTTCTAGTAGTTGGAAATAATCCTTATATTATTGATTGCCAAGAATTGTGGGTGAATTATTATAATACATGACTTTTCAATATAGTTATTAGTTGTTGAGAGTTAAATTATTGATTGGTAGTAAGTGAAGTGTAAGTGAAGTAGATCGACTTATAATAACTGTTGAGGCTAGACAAACAAGAGCTATGATGAATGACATGCGATGCGAAGAATGATGTAGGATTTGTATGATTAAGTGTGAATGGTGTAAGAGGAATGTTAGTGATAAAAATTTCCTATTAGTATTGAATTGTACATTCGTGAATAGTATAAAGGGAATGTCAGTGGTTCAAATAAATTGCCTACAAGTAATGAATTGATGTACAACTAAGTTAGCATGAATAAGAATTGAAATACTCTTAGGTAATATAATAGAGAAAGATAACATATGTGGGTGAAAGTAAAATTGTGGATTAGAGTTTTATATAAATTATCATGCTTTATTTTTTAAATTTCTATATGATTTTTACATGTTCTAACCTTGATAGGCCAATGATACCTATAGTACCTATGGTTGTACTGATACTACTCCTGTTATACATTTTTTTTGGAGGGGGGAAGATACTATGATTGCAAAATCATGTGATGTTTTAAGGCGATATAGATAGTGATCTCCAATAGCTTCTACTTATTTCACTCTTACGTTGGGCCTTAAGTCTTTTGTTTTATGTCTGTCTGTATTAAAAGCTCTTGTATATGTATAGACTAGGTCCTCGAGAAAGGTGTGTTTTATTCTTTGTGTTTTGAAAATAGATTGTAATATTTTTTAGATTTTGAGATCTTTAATAATATTATTTATAACCTTTGCATTTATTTTTATTGTATTGTAAGAGTTCTCTTATGTAGGTGGATTAGAGTAGGTGCTTACATGATCCTGTTAGTTATTTCATGACAATAAGCAGTCACACCATAAATCATTGATCTTATACAGAACAATTTCATAATTTTAAGCTTTTGTGTCTCATCAATTTGTCTATATCATACCAAAACTAACAAAAATCATTCATATATATATAAATTCTAAAGGATCTTATTTCTTCCCAACTAGTTATAGCTTTTTAGGGAAAAACTAGGGTCCATGTACCATACCAATGTGGTACCTGCTCAACGATATGACTGCTTATCCATAGCTCATATCGGACTCTAGCAACTCAATTAACATAATAGTATGAGTGTGTGTGTATGTGTGTGTATGTGTATATATATATTCTTAACCAATTTTAATAAAGGAAGAATACATATACAGGCCCCTAAATTTTTTACTTTTTTCGTATTGGCACCTCAATTAGGCCATGTGCCTATTGAACCCTTAATTCATTCACATATGGTTTCAATTAAGTACAATTTCTGACATGGCATGACATGTGTAATACACCCTCCACTAGTAGAGTGAGATGCCATAATTTACTATAATTGTTTTATTAATTTTTTCCTCATCAGTTGAGGGTAAAATTTCCAACATTAAAATTGATTTTTTGTAAAAAATTTAACATTAAAAATTGATGTTAGTTGGTGAAAATTGATGACGAGGTGTGTAAAAATAGAGGAAAATGATTGTTTTCTGATGAAGTGGATGGTGGTTTGAAGTTGGTCCCACCGACAGCTCGCTGAAAAATGATGTGGAGGTCATTCGGGTGTTTTGGTGGTGATTAATGGAGTTGGAGGGTGGCTAATTGTGTTAGAATGGATTTTCCAGCAAAAATTTTGTCGCAAAAAATAGATGTTAACATTGCAATTTAGACACCAAACATTACAATTCTTGATTCCATCATGGAGCTCAAGTCCATAAAAACAAGGAATTTTTTTCTTCCTCTAATGATTGTTGGGTGTTTTTTTGGTGGAAAATTGAGGAGTGTGGGTGAATTTTAATGGTGGAAGAATAGAGGAAAAGGAAGACAAAAAAATAATTTTTAATTTTAAAAAAAATTGTTATTGTTGCTTGTTACATATGAGTATGTGTTATATTGTTACTCTTTTTCTTCATTTAATGATTGTTGGGTGTTGTTTTGGTGGATAAATGAAAGATTGAAAGTGAGGTTTAATGGTGGAAGAGTAGAGGAAGAAGTAGGTAAAAAAATGAAATTATTTTTCTATTTTTTTTAAATTAATTTTTTGATTTATTTCTTTGATGACATGTAATTTTACCATTCGCTATAATTTCCATGTCATGGAAAGTGAATTTCACGCGCCAAATTTAATATGGAATTGTGAAATTTGTGCTTAACTGATAGGTTTTGTGAATGATAAAAGAGTTCAATAAGTAATGGCCTAATTGAGGTGTCAATACGGAAAAGGTCAAAAAGTTCAGGGGCTTGTCTATGTATTTTGCCTTTAATATATCTCAGTATGTTCTCGTAGTCCAATTATCTCTCATGATATTACAAGTAGTACAATGAATATAACAAATGTATACTTCTTAATCAAAAGTCACTTAAAGACAAGCTTCAACAATCATACAACTTATTTTATAAGCATTGTCAAGCCAAGCAAATACACAAGCATAGATTATGTTTGATGACCAATCAACCTACTTATCAACCATAAAACATAAACAAGAATAAATCAAGTTTAAATACATATAAATCCTAATCAACCTCAATCGAAAAACTTGTAACAAGCAAGTTAAACTACATAATCTTTTCTTCAATGACTCAGAACATTCATGGGCGAAAATAAACAATTATAAGAGTAATTAATTATTTACTCTTTCAATAAATGCTTTGAAAAATCAAACCCACTAATTATACTCCTGTTCATGGTCGATTATATTACCCTAGGGTTATTCAACAATCAATTAGTTATACATATTCACATTATCTCAATTCATGTAGCTTCTGCTCCAATTATCTCCTTTCGAGCAGTTTTTATGCTGACAAACCTTCTTTATTGAACTCAAGGTTTGTTAAAATAAATCAAGTTTAAGGACCTCAATTTCATCCTTAGAGGTGTTAATTTGTAACCTATAAACAATTCTAGTTAATATTACATAAACTGATATATATTTCCCAAAAATTTCAGGAACCTAGGGTTCTAATGAAGAATTCTACCGTTATAATCTTACCTAGTAATTGTAAGATATTAGAAAGAGTTGATGGAAAAACTAACCTCAACAAGAGAGTTTTCCCTTGACTTGGGAACATCGCGTCTCTAGAGATCTAGAATAATTTATCAATGTCAGTGAAATAAACCTGAAATAATTGACTTAAATCAAACAATCTACCTTATATCATCTATGACACGACCTGACCCTGTCCTAGTCATGATGGGTATCTCAAACCTAGTGAGGTCTGCTATTAAAGCTATATCCTATCCAAAATATAATCCATAATAATAGCGAAAGACAACCAAACATGATATAAGATGGTCAACATACTCAAAGGTAAGCTCTAAGAATTAAGAACAACCACAACCCGCATATGTCCACAAAAGCCTCTAATCCAATCCGAATAACTGACAAGGTCGAGACATGCCCCCAAATATGACAATGATAATGTTAATGTGAACTATACAATTATAAAGTCTGGAAAGAAACCAACGCAATGACTAAGCTGTCTAAAGGATAAAAGCTCATCGCTTCAGCGTGGACCAACTGACGAACCGAATCACCTAATATTGTACAGGGGAAAAAGAAGTGTCTTCGAACCCTACAATATGAAACAATGTAGCATTATAGGATGGTTATCGGGGTAGGAAATAACACGTAACTCAGTATAAGAGATAAAATAAAGCCATTTTAGAATTAATCCAAACTCAATGTACATGTTCACACACATGCAAATATACATATATACATAATGCTGGGATAGGGAACAAGGTTTAAACATGAACTTTAAAACCATTAATCTATATTGAGTAGCTATAAACATCCTAAAGACACCTAAGGGATATATGGGACTGGCTTCCCCTACAAGAAGGGCCCAGTGCGTATTACCTGGACGAATTAGAGAAATCCAAGGAAGGGTCAGGGAATCCAAAACAACAGCCATTCCAAAATATATATAAGGTGTGAACTATGGATATGTCCATAAAGACACCCACGCAGGCAAATAGGGTTTTTAGATTGGTCTCCTCGGGACCTCCACCTTCCACGATGAGCTATACAACCCCCTTTAATCCCAAATTAAGACATTTACACATAATCCATCCATTTAGGCATTTTTTGAATGGTATTGTAATACCAATATAATTATTCTTACAAGACAATTCCATTATACCAATCAAACCAATTAGCCATAAGACTCCAAAATTCCAACCAAAAATCATTCCATGGCCACCAAAGCCATTTAAAATCGGTTATATCTCAGTAACCTTTTATGTAATGCAATAGTTCTAAAAGTGGTTAAATTAAAGATATAGCTATGTTCCAAATCCAATTTCATAAGGTGGGTTGAGATTATTACCGATTTTAATACCAAAATTCATAAATTTGGGGGAATCCACAACCCTATTCCATTATCCATGCTCATGCACCCCATGAGTTCCAAAATCCATCGATAAACATAAAGAAATGTATGTAAACCATGGGAACACCATTTAGACAATAACAATTCAAAACCCTCAACCCAAATTACAAATCCAAACATTAAAATTACATAAATATCAAACTATTGCATGCCATGATAAAATACAAGTTTAGGGAAGAGATATATGCCTGAAGATACAAAGAATTTCAAGTAGAAACCACACTTTGAGCCCTAAATAACCAATCCCTAGAAGCCCTAACCTTGCTTTTAATTGGGGAATTTGAGAGACAAGAGTTGCTTATGATTATAGTAGTTGGGCGAAAATAGGGATATGAGAAGGTTTCAAGTCGTGGGAATAGTGTAAAGTAAGGGAAAGACCAAATTACCCTTAATGAAAAACATGCAGGAAAATAACTCCCAATCGCTATGGATTAGGTCACGACTCATGGTCAAAGGTCATGAGTCCTCACCAAGACTCGTAAACTGAGACCCAAAATACTAACCCTTTATTGTTATGGTCACGAGTCACAACCTATGACTTGTGACTTCATCTTACGAATAGCTGAGTCTAGTCATTTAGCAAAACAACCTTGGGCTATCTCACTATTAAGGTCACGAGTCCCTCATCACGACTCATAACACTACCGTACAACTCGTATACCCTAGTCTTGACCAAGAAAAAAACTTAGGGAAGCCTTAATGGTTAGACAATGATTTACACTATATGACTTGTGAGGAGTCCTTATGACTAGTCACCTGAGTCATACCTTGGACAGTGACGACCAAACACAGAAATTTTCAAAGGCCAAAAACTTAGGGTATTACATTACCCACCCCACTCTCTATAGGATTATTTGTCCCCAAATTAGGATACAAGGAACTCATTAGCAAGATACAAGAAAGAATGCAAACACAAAATAACAAACAAAATTCAAAACCCATACCTCAAGAACTTTTATTCAATGCGGGGAATAAGAACTGATATTTGTATTTCATGTCCTCTTCAGCATCCCACATCGCTTACTCAACCTTTTGATTTCTCTACAGGATTTTTATCAAATCCACCTTCTTAGTCCTTAATCTACGAACTTGCTTATCCATAATCTCAATCGGTACTTTCTGAGATGACAACATTCTTAATAGGATAATCAAAGAAAGATCACCCACGACTTCTTCAACACCGATAAGTAAAAAATCGGATGAATAAATCCCAAACTCATAAGCAAATCCAATTCATAGGATCCATTCCCAACTCTCCTCAGACTCAATACTAACCAACATACCAATGACTAAGCTTCCCCCTCTTTCCAAATTGCATCACTCTCTTCATAGAATAAAATTTCAAGAACACCCAATCACCTACATAAATAATAACTCCCTTTGCCTCACATTTATAGAAGACCTTTGGCGACTTTGAGCAGTCCTAAGTCTTTCCCTAATCACCTTCACCTTCTCTATAGCCTGATAAACAAAGCTAGGACCAAACAATCTAGTCGCACCAACCTCAAACCATATAGGAGACCTACACCTCCTACTATAAAAAGCCTAAATAAAGCCATTCCAATGCTAGAGTGATAACTATTATTATATGCTAACTCAATGAAGGGCAAATAATCATCCAAGTACCCGCAAAATCAATCACACAAGCCTTTAGCATATCCTCAAAGGTTTGAATAGTTCATTCTTCCTGTCCATCTATTTGTGTGTGGAAAGTGGTGCTATGGTTCACGTTAGTCACCTAAGACATATGAAATAAATGTCAAAGGTGAGAAGAGAATTGTGTACCTCGGTCCGAAATAATGGACACCGACCTTCATACAATCTAACTATCTCCTTAATGAATAACTGAGCATAATACTCTCTAGAGTAGGTAGTCTTCATCAACAAGAAATGAGCAGACTTAGTTGTTCTATCGACAATGACCCAAACTGAATCATACTAATTATGAGATAGCGGGATCCTCATAATGAAATCCATATTGATAATCTTCCACTACTATACAGACAACCCTATCTCTTGAGACAAGCCACCGAGCCTCAAGTATTATTCCTTCACTTGCTAATAGACCACATATTCAACCATAAATTTAGCGACATCCCTCTTCATATTATTCCACCAATTGATTTCCTTCAAATCATGGTAAATCTTCATTAAACCTAGATGAATAGTATACCTTGACTCATGAGCCTCGATCAAAATCCTTTCCCTAATCCACTCAACATCAGGAACACACAACATACCTTGGTACCTCAAGATAATATATACCCCAATTTTGAAGGCCATAACCTTTTATAGACCCACATCTTTCTTAATCTGTATAAGTATAAGATCCAAAGCCTGTTTCTCCTTGAGTTTATCAAAAGAGATGTTTTAACCCTTCTTGAATAATCACCCCTTTATCCTTAGATTCCAAAAGATGAACTCCTAAATTAACTAGTCAGTGAATGTACTTCACCAATCCTCTTTTCTTCTCATCCACATGAGATAAGCTCCCCATGAACAACCTGCTAAAGTATCAACAACCACATTAGATTTTCCTGGATGGTAGTGAAGACTCATATCATATTCCTTTAGCAACTAAAGACATCACCTCTAAAGATGATTCAACTCTTTTTGAGTAAATGCATATTGCAAGCTCTTATGATTGAAATAGATATCCATATGCACCCCTTACAAATAAGGTGCAAAATCTTCAAGGAAAAAACCACAGTCGCCAACTCCAATCATAAATCAAATAATTTCTTTCATGAACCTTAAGCTGTCTAGAAGTATAGAACACCACCTTACCATGCTGCATCAACACAAAACTTAGTCCCACACAAAACGTATCACAATATACAACAAAATTGTCGGTACCCTTAGGCTGGGTCAAAATTGGCATAGAAGTAAACTTATCCTTCAAATTATCAAAACTACCCTCACAAGAATCAAATCATATGAATTTGACCTTTTTCTATGTCAACTTTGATAATGGGGCAACAATAGAAGTGAAACTCTCTACAAACTCCTATAATACCTAGCCAATCCCAAGAAGCTCTGAATGTCGTTGGAGTCTTGGGTCTGGGCCAGCTATTAACCACCTCAACTTTATATAGATCCATCATGATCCCCTCACTAGAGATAACATGCCTGACAAAAGTCATAACATTAATAAAAAATTCACACTTAGAAAATTTAGCATTTGATCTTTGATCCTTAAGAGTCTGAAACACCATTCAGAGGTGATTGGAATGATCCTCCTCACTCTTAGAATACACCAAAATATCATAATAAACACTATCATAAACAAGTCCAAAAACTGCCTGAACACCTAGTTCATGCAATCCATAAAAGCGGTCAGAGAATTAGTCAACCCAAATGACATAACTAGGAACTCTTAATGACTATATCGTGTTCAGAAAACTATTTTAGGGATATTAGTTTCCCTAATCTTCAATTGATGATAACGATAACAAAGATCAATCTTGGAGAAGCATACAATACCCTGAAGCTGGTCAAAGCTAAGAGATCATTAATCCTAGGAAGAGGGCACTTATTCTTTACTGTCACATTATTCAATTGCCGATAATATTTACATAAAAACATATACCTATCTATCTTATGAACAAATATCATAAGAGCACCCCACAGAGAAACACTAGGACAAATGAAACCCATATTAAGAATATTCTTTAACTACTCTTTTAGCTCATTCAACTAAGCTGGAGCCATTCAATAAGGAGGAATTAGATAGGATGGGTATCCGGTAAAAGATCAATCCCAAAATATATTTCCCTATCAGGGGAATGCTAGGAAGATCCTCAAGAAATACTTCAAGAAACTCATTAACCACAAGGACAATTTGCAAAAAAGAAACCTCAGAACTAAAATATTTGACCCAAACAAAATGATAAAGAAACCCATTGGAAATCAACTTCTAGGCTCTAAGATAAGAAATAAACCTCCCATTAGGAACTAAGGAACTTCCCTCCCATTTGATTATCAGTTCATTAGGGAATTAGAAACAGACCTTTTAGGTCATACAATCCATAAAAGTATAGCAGGAATGAATCCAATCCATCCCTAAGATGTCAAGCTCTACCAAATCCCAAATGTCTCTCTATGAAAGATAGACAACACAGAACCCCTATAGATTTTTCTAGCCATAATAGAATCTACCACAAAAGTAGATAAAAATAAGGGGTTGTCAATTTTTTTTTAACAAAAACTATAATGAACAACCATATAAGGGGTCACATAAGAAAGAGTAGACCCCGGATCAAGTAAATAATATACAACATGAGAGAAAAGCTGTAACATACCAGTCAAACATCAAGAGATACCTCTGATTCCTGATGGATGGAAAGAGCATAGAAATGATTCTATCTAGTGTCGGTACTAAAAGTATCATCCTTTGGTACAAAAGCCAAAAAATTAGTTACTGAAACCTTATTATCCCCCGTGTCTACCTTAGTCGTAGGATAGTTCCTCTACATATGTCCTGGTTAACCATAATTGAAACACTGACTCCTTTCCTCATCATAATAACTACGGTTAAGGTCTCCACAAAATTGATAAGAAGGATAGGGTGGGGCTAACTGGCTCCACTAGTTTGAGATTGGACATCCTGTGCCTTAGGACCACTACTGGTCTAAAATAGATGATCACCAGATGGCGTAGATATAGAGCACTAGCTGATAAATAGGAACCAGAGTTAACCTAAGTCTTCTTTTTGCTTCACTATCTATAATCTCCCACTAGCTTGCTAACCTTCACCCTTTTGTGAATACATAAACTTCTTGTTCTACCTCTCTCTTAACTCCACATGTTTCTTCTTTTCATCTTCAACATACTGCATAAACTATGAGTCGGGAGATGTCCATGTTATTATTCAACATCATATCTTACACTCCAACACCAAGTCACGAGACAACCCAGAAGTAAACTTCCTTGTTCTAGCCTACACACTAGAAACTAACTTAGGAGCATAGCATGACAACTGATGGAATTTCAAAGTATACTCCTTCAAACTCATCTTATCCTACTTCAAATTAATAAACTCCGCAGCCTTAGCTTCTTTCAGCACTTGATGAAAGAAACAATCAAGAAGGCACCGGAGAACTCCTACTATATAGCCTGCTCAACACCATCACCTCTCAACTAATCCCTCTCCTCGTACTACTGATATTCTATATCTTTCAGCTGATATACAGCAAAGTCCACACCCTCTACATTAGTAGCATGCATCACCCTAAAGTTCTTCTACATCTCATCTATAAATCCTTGAGAAACCTCCTCAACCTTAGAGCTAGTAAAGGTTGGGGATTCAACCTCAGAAACTGCCCAACCCGAGTAACTTCAAAAAAACTCACAGCAATACTAAAAGGACCATACCAAGATTAATTGTCCAATAAAACTCTGCATTAATCAACTGACGAAACTCTGCATTAAAGATATCTCCTTGGGGTAATTAAGCTTGAGTATCACCAACCAGAGAAGGATTGGTGGGAATCGGCAGGACCCTAGGTGGAGTAGGATTGGTCTGCACTCCTTGGGGTGACTAAGCTCGAGTATCACCAACCAGAGAAGGATTGGTGAGAATTGGCAGGACCCTAGGTAGAGTAGAATAATCAGGAGTAGGGACCCTAGACCAGGTTTGCACTCCATCCATAGGAAGGGAGAGTCCCCTCCATATTGAACTCAGATAGGATAGAGGGTCCGACAGAGTTCCAATGAACATCATATCTTTGAGGAGACGTGATTTGAGGTACAAGAAAATCTAGAGTTAGAGAGAATTCATGACATTAGACTCTTTAGCTCAAAATAAGATACAAGAAAGGGAGATATTTCTAATTCTTGGCGTACTATAAACCCATAAAAAGACTCAACTCAACACGACTTTGTGGATACCCAACGACCCTAAACCTATGCTCTGATACTAAGCTTGTCATGACCTAACCTCGATCCTAGTCATGATAAATATCTTAAGCCCACCGAGGGTTGGATACCACCCCATATCCTATCCAAAACATAATCTATAATAAAAGTTAAAGACAACCAAGCATGATATAAGAGAGTCAATATACTTAAAGGTAAGCTCTAAGAATTATTAACAACCATTCAACTTACACATGTCCACAAAATCCTCTAAACAAATTCAAATATCCGACTAGGTCGAGACATGCTCTTGGCCATAACAATGACAATGACAATGATAATGTTAATATGAACTCTACAATTTTAAAGTATAGAAAGAAATTTATGGAATGACTAAGCTTTATGAAGTATGGAAGCTCACCACTTCACCGTGGACCAACTGACGAACCAGATCACCTAACGCTGAATGGGGTAGAAGAAGTATCTTCCAATTCTACATTAGGAAAAAATGTAGCATCCTAGGATGGTTAGCGGGGTGAGCACTAGCATGTAACTCAGAACAGGATAAAGGATAATATAATGCCATTTCAAAATAAATCCAAACTCAATGTACATGTTCACATACATACAAATATACATATATACATAATGCTAGGCTAGGGAACAAGGTTTAAACATAAACTTTAAAACCATTAACCTAGACTGAGTATCTCTGACCATCCTAAAGATACCCACGGGCTCTATGGGTCTGGCTCCCCCTATCGAAAGATCCTAGTATATGTTAGCCAAACAAACCAAAGAATACCAAGAAAGAGACAGGGAATCCACAATCCCAACTATTCTAAAATATATATAAAGTGTGAAATATGCACCCATGCCAACAAATGTGGTTCCCAATATCGGTCCCCCTAGGAACTTCACCTTTCACAATAAGCTACACAATCTCTTGTAAGCCCAAATTAAAATGTTTACACTTAACCTATCCATTTAATCAAAGAGTCATCCATTTAGGCATTTTTCAAATGGTATTGTCATACCATTTTAATGTTTCTTGAAAGCCAATTCCATTATGCCAAACAAAACCTATTACCCATAAGGTTCTAACATTCCATTTTAAAATCATTCCATGGCCACCAATGCCTTTTAAAAATGTCTATACCTTATAAACCTTTTATGTAATGCAATAGTTTTAAAAGTTGTTAAATTGTGTATATAACCATGTTCCAAAGCCAATTTCATAGGGTGGGTTGAGATTATTAAAAATTCCAATACCAAAATTTATAAATTTAGGGGAATCCATGAACCTCATTCCATTATCCATACCTATGCACCCCATGAGTTCCAAAATCCATTGATAAAGTATAAACAAATACATGTAAACCATGGGAACACCATTTAAACAATAACCATGAAAACCCCTCAACCCAAATTCTAAAGCCAAACTTTAAAATCACATAAATATCAAACCATTGAATGCCATGATAAAATACAAGTTCAAGGAAGAGACACATGCCTAAAGATATGAGGAATTTGGAGATGAAACCATGCATTGAGCCCTACATGGCCAATCCCTAGAAGCCCTAACCTTAATTTTGATTGGGGAATTTGAGAGAGAAAAGTTTCTTATGATTATCTTCATGGGTATAAATAGGGCTAAGGGAAGTTTTTAATTAATGGGAGTAGTGTAAAGGAAGGGAAAAAACTGAATTACCCTTTATGAAAAATGTGCAGGAAAATAACTCCCAGTCTCTATGGGTCTAGTAATGACTAGTGGTCACTGGTCATGAGTCATCACCAAGACTTGTAGCTTGAGACCCAAAATCCTGACCCCTTATTATTATGGTCAAGAGTCACACCATATGACTCAAAACCTCACCCTATGACTCATGGAATCTACTTATTTACTAAGATAACATTCTTGGGCTATATCATTATTAAGGTTATGAGTCCCTCACAATGACTTGTGACTACCTTATGACTCGTATGATCCCATTCATAGACAAGACATAAACTTAGGGAAGCCTTATATTTAGATAATGATTAGAACTATACAACTCATGAGGAGTCATCACGACTCATCATTTTAGTCGTACCCTGGACAATGATGACCAAACCCAAAAATTTTCAAAGGCCAAAAACCTAGGTATTTGACACGACCTGACCCCAGGCCTTATTGTAATAGGCATTCCAAGTCCAAACTAGATTAGGAACCACCCTCTATTACCCAACCCAACCACCTATATCCAGCTTTAGGTAGGCTAAATTTTGAACATATAATAAAATAGCATTATTGTTCCTATTATGACTCTGGGATAGGTCACAACCGTGACCGATCCAACCTAGTCCAACCGTACTCCTCCAACCACCCAAACATACCAAACCAAACCATAGGCCATAATGAAAAACAAAACTAAAACATAATATGATTAATCCCAAAATATAATATGATGAAACAGTAAGAAATCCTATGATGTGATGTCAGCCCACCAACCTATTCCTAAGCCAAGTCCGACACCAATATTGATCTCTCCCATAACAACCCCAAAAGTACCATAAATCTTCTATCCAAAAGAATAAATAAATTTGGTTGGGAAATTCCCCTAACCATTGCTAAAACCAATATCCAAAGTAAAAGAAAAGTGTCTAAAGAAATCCATAACATGAAATGATGCCTCTCAAAAGAATGGAAGCTCACCACTTTAGCACAGATGCTGATACCAAATTTGTGTGCTAAATAGGGGGATTAGAATGGCTATTTCTTGCATAGCATGAGTAAACAGCCACCAGTAGAAGGGGTTAGCGAGTGACCGCTAGTATGAATCTCGGGATAAGGATAAAATAATTCCAGTAATGAAACCAAGTGGAACCATCTATAATACATACAATCATACATATATAAGTGTCGAGAAAAGGAATCGATTTTAGCATGTATTTAAAAATGTTATACCTGGGATGTATAGCTTGGCCATCCTAAATCACCTACAAGCTATATGGGTTTAGCTTCCCTACTGAAAGGGTCCTAGTACACGTAGCCGCACTACCAGGAAATAACCCATGGGATGACTTGTAACACCCTGATCTACTAAACCAGAATGCTACACGGTGCTATGACCCCAAGGGACCACAAGCTAATCCATGACTGATATCTGTACCTATATACTCTAAATCATGATATAATAATGCGGGATACATAAAATTGTAAGGCCATAAGGTTCAAGTGAATAAAACCTTGTGGGTGAAAATAGCCAAAACAACTCAATCTAAAAGCTAAGTTTGAACATAATTCTGAAAGCCTCTAAACTATCTGAATAAGGAGTTGAAGGAACATGTCTCCAACTAACTACATAAACTGAACTGAAAAAATAAATAAATATATCAAATCATATTGTCCTCAAATCAATGAGGACTCACTATGTCTCTGTGACTGGAATGCTACCGCTACTGCTGGGCTGGAGCTTATGTCTCAGAACCTATGGTGTAACATGAAAACAAAGCACCATAACACAAATACATCAGTACAATTGGAGTACTAAGTATACGAGGAAGGTAGGCTGAACATAAAAGGTTTCACGCATGAACAACACTGACTGACTAATATGAACGTGGAAGTGCAAACATATATTTATAGAAAATAGGACTGTGAATACGTGATAGCATGAACTATAAGCTAATACATGGTTTACTGATAACTATCATGATTGATACTACAAACTAATAAAATGGACGACTGTATCTGACATTCCTATATATACTGAAATCTAAAAAACACCTTGAGTTCTTTTACTGAGACTGATACTAAAACTATGGGAGGTAGTGTTTAACCGACATGCCCCATGTATACCGTTATGGCTAAGCTGGGGTCCAATATCTACCCCAACTGGATGGGTCTCAATACCGTGCTATGGGTAAGGACAGCTTGTGAGTGACCCTTATCTGGTAGGTACTCAATGAGAATGGTGAGAACCCTAAACTGACAGGTTAAACCACCTCATCAACCCTAATCTGATAGGTTAAGATGTCTCAACCTACACTGGCTACGTAGTTCTGGAACACAAAGATGACTACTAAGAATCACACCCAGAACTGGCGGGTGAGTTCCCATCCTTGGGTTCACTCGGTGCTAACCTCTACTCCCATCTGGAGGGACTTGACATGAACAGCTAACTATAAATGACTTAATCTTACCGAATTCCATTGACTAATGGAATGTTACTGATATATGACAACTAACAGAGATCATGAGGTTTTCCTGAGTCACATAACAGACTGAAGTCTACGGAATTATAGCTTGAGTTCAGATATTGTGAAACATAACATGGCTTTAGGTACACAACTATAGTTTTCGGGTACGAATACCCCCAGGACTTGATAGGAGGAAACTGACACACATGACATAAATTGATAACAAGATTTGAGTCCACAATTCACAATATCATACGTAAGAATTTCATAATAAGAATGATTCTCAACAAACTATCACATGATCGGGAATGCACACTTGTATATACTTGCATGGCTTAAATAACATGGTCATTCCATATTACAACAATATCATGCGTATCTCATACAACATCTTCAATTCAAGACAATAGCATGGGGATCACGTTGAACATAAAGAACATGGAATAGTCATTTAGGACTTATTATGTCATAAAAGCATGATTTCTATTCCCTTTGGTATTTTCACAAACACCTTACATGCACATCTTAGTCATAGGTGGATTCATCAAGATTACAAATATTCAACCACCAATTTCACATATTTATACATTAAATACCACCATATTTTCACACAAAACATACAAAGATCCCATCTTAGTCATCATCAAACTCCAACCATATGAACATTAACCACCAACAACATAAACATCATAATACATAATTTAGAAGATGGTTCTGGAGCTTCATGGATTAAAGGAGTCCCTGAATCAACTCAGGCATACCTTAGAAGGAAGATTCTTGATGATTGATGGAGGAATTTCCTTGAAATTGGGTCTTTAAGCTTAATTACGCAACCCTAGTTGTTTTTCTCTTTTAGTGCTCATGGATGATGAGCTTTGAGATGATAATAGGGTTATAATATGTTTATAAGCTATATATTTTGTAGGGTTAAGTTTAGGGACGTGTAAGGAGTGTTAAAAGACTTAATTACCCTCCAAAATAACTCAAAATGGAGTATTTTTGGCACTTGGAACTGACTTAGGCGGCACCCAAGTAATTGGAAACGCTAGGTTGGGCGGTGCCTAACCAATCGCCTAAGTTTGGTTGGGCGGCGCCTAACCAATCACCTATCCTTACTGTCCCTCACGAAAATAGACATAACTTTTTTCTCGGGTATTGCATTAAGGTGAAATTGGTGTCGTTGGAAAGATAATTCAATTCTCTACAATTTAGTGGGTTAAATATGCAGAAATAGAACATTAAGATCGAGTTATATTCATTCAAATATGGCTCTTACAAAATCAAACACTAAAATTTGATGGATTCAAAAACTCTTAGCTTGTATTACCTTAAGTGACTCATATGAACATGCTTTGCGCATCATAAGATATCTTACCACTAGGATATTCATTGTAAGTCATGCACTAAAAAGCTACTCACAGGATAGGAGGTTTCATATATAGGAAAACTTATTCACTTCCTAGCTTAGAAACATACGGGGTATTACAATATCTCCCCCTTGGGAACATTCGTCCTCGAGTGAGAATTTACTGAGAGGGGATACAAGACAGTAGAACCTGAACTGAACATGAAGAACAAAAACTTGATCTCATGACTGACATGCTAAACATACTGAACGCGTGCATATCTGATACATGGACAACTGATACATGAATGCATGACTGAGTATGCAACAGTTAATAGGTACCAAGTTTATACTGGAAATATGAACATAAAACTGAATAAGCTTAAGGAGAAGTGTTACCTTGAGATTAATCTGAATTAGCGGGGAAGAGGTGAGGATACTTGGTATGATATCTGCTTCTGCTTCCTAAGTAGCTCCCTGATGAGACTGATTTCACCAAAGAACCTTGACTAGAGGGACTTCTTTGTTCCTCAATCTACGAGTCTGATAATCTATGATTTTGAGTGAAATCTCTTCATAAAAGAGGATCTTTGAATGTTGATGCTCTGAATAGGGACAACAACTGCTGGGTCACCTATGCACTTCTTGAGCAGACAGACATGGAAGAATAGATGGACTGAGGCTAGATTCAAAGGTAAATCAAGCTCATAAGCTACCTTGCCAAAGCGACAGAGAATTTTGAAGGGACCGACATACCGGGGAGTGAGTTTCCTTAAGATAGATATAGTCATTGACCTTGAACTCGAGATCCTTTCTACGAACATCTGCATAGGACTTCTTCGGCTCTGAGCAACCTGAAGTCTCTCTCTGATCAATTGAACTTTCTCTAAAGCGTCAAATACTAAGTCAAGACCTATGACTGAGGCCTTACTAACTTCGAACCAACCAATTAGAGATCTACATCTCCTACCATAGAGAGCTTTGAATGAAGCCATCTGAATACTAGAATAATAGCTATTGTTGTATGTAAACTCAATCAAAGGCAAGTGGTCATCCCAACTTCCCTTGAAGTCAATTGCATACACCCTTAGCATATCTTTAAGAGTCTGAATGGTCCTCTCTGCTTGACCATCTGTCTGAGGATGAAATGTTATGCTGAGATGGACTTGGGTACCGAGATCCTTTCGGAATTCTTTCCAAAAGTGAGAGGTGAACTAGGTACCTCTGTATGAGATGTTAGATAGTAGAACACCATGTAACCTGACTAAATTCCTGATACAGATCTTGGTATAATCCTCGGTGGAATAAGAAGTACGAAAAGGAAGGAATTGAGCTGACTTGGTCATTCTATCTATAATGACCCAGACTGAATCATGTTGATGACGAGTTTTAGGCAAAATCGTCATGAAGTCCATGTTCACTTCTTCCCACTTCCAAGTAGGAATGGTGAACTCTTGCATGGAACCACTAGGTTTTTGATGCTCTATCTTAATCTGCTGATATGTAGAGCACTTAGCCACAAACTCTACAATATGTCTCTTCATCCCACTCCACCAATAGATCTCCCACATGTTGCGGTACATCTTAGTGTCCCATGGATGAATAGAGTATCGCGCACCATGCGCTTTGGCAAGAATTCGCTGCCTCAATATATATACACCTGGAACACATAGACGACCCTGACAACGAAGAACACCATCTCCCCCTTGGGAGAAAACCTCAAATTTTTGATTTTGAACTGACTCTTTAAGCTTGACAAGGCTAGGATCCCTGTCTTGCTTCTCTTTTATCTCAGAAACTAGAGATGACTCTGAACTACTGTAAACACATACACCACCCTCTAAAGAATCAACTAAGTGAATGCATAGTCTGGCAAGATAATAGATATACTGAGCCATCTTTTTCTTGCTACCCTCAACATGAGAAATACTACCCATGGAGAGTCTAATGAGAGCATCGGCCACAACATTGGCCTTGCCCTAATGAGAAAGAACACTTATGTCGTAATCTTTCAAGAGATCTAACCACCTTCTCTGACGAAGATTGAGATGTTTCTGGGAAAATACATACTAGAGGCTTTTATGGTCTGTGAAGACATCTACATGAACTCCATAGGGATAATGCCTCCAAATCTTCAAGTTAAAAACTACTGCTACTAACTCAAGATCATGGGTAGGATAATTCTTCTCATGTGGCTTTAAATGTCTGGAGGTGTAGGCTATGACCTTACCATGCTGCATGAGGACACAACCTAAACCCACTCTGGATGTATCACAATAAAATTGTCTGAACCATCTGGAAGAGCTAATTGGAGCTGAGGTGAGTTGAGTCTTCAAATCTTGAAAGCTATTCTTGTATGAATCTGACCACTGAAACTTAATCTTCTTCTAAGTCAATCTAGACATGGTAGATGAAATAGAATAAAATCCCTCAACAAACCATCTGTAATAGCCAGACAAACCCAAGAAACTCCTGATATCTGATGGAGATACAGGTCTGGGCCAGTTTTTTACTGCCTTGGTGTTCTGAGGATCTACTCTAATACCATCACCGGAAATAATATGTCCAAGGAACTCTACTGATCTTAGACAAAATTTGCATTTGCTGAACTTAGCAAATAACTGGTGATCCCTGAGAGTTTGAAGAATAATCCTGAGATGGTCTGCATGATCAAGCTCTGTGCAATAATAGACCAGAATATCATCTATAAAGACTATGACAAATATGTCCAAGTACTGCTTGAACACACGGTTCATCAAATCCATAAAAACTGCAGGGGCATTGGTAAGACCAAATGACATGACTAAAAATTCAAAGTGACCATACCGAGTATGGAAAGCTATCTTCAAAATGTCACATTCTCTAACTCTGAGCTGATGATAGCCTGATCTGAGGTCTATCTTGGAGAAGTAACTGGCACCCTAAACTTGGTCGAATAGATCATCAATCCTGGGAAGAGGATATCTATTCTTAACCGTGACCTTGTTGAGTTGACGGTAATCAATACACATCCAGAGAGAACCGTCTTTCTTGCGCATGAATAATACTGGCGCACCCCATGGGGAAATAATAGGTTTGATGAATACCTTATCTAAGAGATCCTTCAACTGATCTTTCAGTTCCTTGAGTTCTACTGGTGCCATTCAATATGGAGGACTAGAAATAGGTTGATTATCCGGAAGAAGGTCTATGCCAAAGTCTATTTCCCTTTCGAGAGGAATGCCTAGAAGATCTTCGGGAAAGACATTTTAGTATTCATTAACAACAGGGAATGTTTCAAGACTGGGAAATTCAGAATTGGAATCTTTAACATGCACGAGATGATACACACACCCCTTAGAAATCATTTTCCTTGCCCGAAGGTAGGAAATAAGTTAACCCCTAAACGCTGAAATGCTACCCTTCCACTCTAGGAAGGGATCATTTGGGAACTGAAATTGAACTATCCTGTTTCTACAATCAACTGTGGCATAGCAGGAATGAAGCCAATCCATGCCGAGAATAACATCAAAATCAGTTATCTCTAACTCAACTAAATATGCTGACATTGATTTCCGACATATCATAATCGGGCAGTTCCTGTATACCCATTGGGCTATGATGGTTTTACACACTGGGGTAGAGACTGAAAAGGGCTCTGCTAGAATTTCGGGACTGATTCTGAAATTGCCTGCTATGTATGGAGTAACAAAAGACAAGGATGCACCTGGGCTTAGCAAAGCATAAACATGAACATAGAAAATCTATACGTACCAGTAACGACATCAGGAGAATTTTTCCGATCCTGCCAGGACTGAAGAGCATAGAGTCTGTTTAGGTGTTGCCCACTGGTAGCACTGGAAATGGCCCCCTGCTGGTTTAAGTGATCGGACTGAGCTGCAGAATGATTTTGCTGACCCTGAAGACTTGACTGCAGACACTCCCTAATCCTGTGGCCTGGCTGGCCATAACTAAAATAGACATCACTACCATCTCTGCAAATTCCCTTGTGGTTCTTACCACAAGTCTGACAAAGGGGATTCGTTCGGGCACTGCTAACATTGCCCTGAGATTTAGATCCTGGAGCATTGTCTCTGTTGCCATCTCTGAACTTCGGCACTGGAGCGCTGGCAGAGGAAGGGGCTGGAATGGCTAACTTAGAGAGAAACTGTGAACAATTTTCTCCATCTGATTTGGGTTGAGCAAAGTTGAAGTTACCTGACCTTTCTCTCTTGTTCTGCCTCTCCCTAGTCCTAAACTTCTACTCTTCTACTTGCTGGGCATGGGTTATGAGTGTGGTTAAGGTCATATCACCGATCAGCATCACAGAACTACACTTATTTACCACGCTATCATTGACCCCTGACACGAACTTGCTCATCCTAGCCCTATTGTCTGCAACCACATGAGGAGCATACCTGGATAGCTGAGTAAATCTAAGAGAATACTCCCTAACCGTCATATTTCCCTGCCTAAGATTGATGAACTCAAGAACTTTGGCTTCCCTTATCTCTTGAGGAAAGAATCTATCTAAGAAAGTCGTGACAAATTCCTCCCACTCAATAGGACCTATATTATCTAACCTCTCAGACTTCCACTATTTGTACCAATCACAAGCAATATCCTATAACTGGTAGGCGGCTAACTCAGCACTCTCAATAGAAGTAACACCCATGATCTCAATGACCTTCTGGACTCGGTCAATGAAATTCTGAGGGTCCTCATCAGACTTAGACTGATGGAAAGATGGAGGGTTCATCCAGGTGAAGTACCAAACCCTATTTGCCTTGAGTTTGGCCACTGGATTGGCCGGAATGACTAGTGGCCATTCATTCTGTGCAGCCACAGACTGATCAAGTATGGTAAACGTGTCTCTAAACTCTGCATGGGAAACATGTTCGCCCAAAGGATCTTCAGGCTGAGGAGCTGGCTGGTGTCTTCTCTTTGGGGCCATGGCCTGGAATAAGAGAAGAATGGATTAGACTTAGAGTTTAACTTGTGATTATGCTCACTAGCATGACATGAATACTGAAGAAAAAGGACTGTTCCTAAAACATCTTATAGCCTCCCGCACATAAATGTGCTGCGCAATACACCCATGTATAAGATTCTACTAGATGCGGCTTTCGAACTTCGTAGGACTCTACTGAACCTTAGGCTCTGATACCAAGTTTGTAAAACCCCGATTTGCTGAACCGGAATGCTACACGGTGCTCATGACCCCGAGAGTCCATAAGCTAACCCATGACTGATATCTGTACCTATATACTACAAATCATGATATAATAATGTGGAATACATAAAAATGTAAGGCCATAAGGTTCAACTGAATAAAACCATGTAGGTGAAAATACCCAAAACAACTCAATATGAAAGCTAAGTCTAAATGTAAATCTGAAAGCCTCTAAACTATATAAGGAATTGAAGGAACATGTCTCCAACTAACTCCGTAAACTGAACTGAAGAAATAAATAAATGTATCAAATCATATTGTCCTTGAATCAATGAGGACACACTGTGTCTCTGTGACTGGAACGCTACCGCTACTGCTGGGCTGGAGCTCATGTCTCGGAACCTATGGTGTAACATGAAAAGAAAGCACCATAGCGCAAATACATCAGTACAACTGGAGTACTGAGTATACGAGGAAGGTAGGCTAAACATAAAGGGTTTTATTGCATAAACAGCACTGACTGACTAATATGAACGTGGGAGAGCAAACACATATATATAGAAACTGGGATCGTGAATACGTAATAGCATGACCTGTAAGCTAATACATGGTTTACTGATAACTGTCATGACTAATACTGCAATCTAATAACATGGACGACTATATTTGACAGTCCTGCATATACAGAAATCTAAAGAATACCCTGAGTTCTTTTACTGAGACTGATACTAAAACTGTGGGAGGTAGTGTTTAATCGACATGCCCCATGAATGCCGTTATGGCTAATCTGGGGTCCAATCTCTACCCCGACTGGAGGGGTGTCAATACCGTGCCACGAGTAAGGATAGCTTATGAGTGACCCTTATTTGGAAGGTACTCAATGAGAATGGTGGGAACCCTAACTGACAGGTTAAACCACCTCATCAACCCTAATCTGACAGGTTAAGATGCCTCAACCTACACTGGCTACGTAGTTTTGAAACACAAGGATGACTACTAAGAATCACACCCTAAACTGGCGGGTGAGTTCCCATCCTTGGGTTCACTCGGTGCTAACCTCTACTCCCATCTGGAGGGATTGGACATGAATAACTGACTATACATGACTTAATCTTACTGAATTCCATTGATTGACGGAATGTTATTGATATCTGACAACTGACTGAGATCATGAGGTTTTCTTGAGTCACATGACTGACTGGAGTCTATGGAATCATAGCTTGAGTTCAGGTATCGTGAAACATGACATGGCTTTAGGTACACAGCTATAGTTTTTCGGTACGAATACCCCCAGGACTTGATAGGAGGAAACTGACACACATGACATCACTTGATCACAAGATTTGAGTCCATAATTCACAATATCATTAGTAAGGATTTCATAATAAGTATGATTCTCAACAAACTATCACATGATCGGGAATGCACACAACATGTATATACTTGCATGGCTTCAATAACATGGTCATTCCATATCACAACAATATCATGAGCATCTCATACAACATCTTCAATTCAAGACAATAGCATGGGGATCACGTTGAACATAAACTTAGAACATGGAATAGTCATTTAGGAATTATTATGTTATAAAAGCATGATTTCTATTCCCTTAGGTATTTTCACAAACACCTTACATGCACTTCTTAGGCATAGGTGGATTCATCAAGATTACAAATACCACTAATTGCATATATTTATACATTAAATACAATCATATCTTTACACAAAACATACAAAGATCCCATCTTAGGCATCACCAAACTCCAACCACATAACATCAAACACCAACAACATAAACATCATTAGAAGTTGGTTCTTGAGCTTCATGGATGAAAGGAGTCCATGAATCAACTCATGCATACCTTAGAAAGAAGATTCTTGATGATTGACAGAGGAATTTCCTTGAAATTGGATCTTCAAGCTTAATTATGAAACCCTAGTTTTTTTTCTCTTTTAGTGCTCTTGGATGATGAGCTTTGAGATGATAATAGGGTAGTAATATGTTTAAAAGCTATATATTTCGTAGGGTTAAGTTTAGGGATGTGTAAGGAGTGTTAAAAGACTTAATTACCCTCAAAATAACTCAAAACAGAGTATTTTTGGCACTTGGAACTGACTTAAGCAGCGCCCAAGTAATTGCACAAGCTACGTTGGGCGGCACCTAACCAATCGCCTAAGTTTGGTTGGGCTGTGCCTAACCAATCGTCTATCCTTTCTGTCTCTCACAAAAATGGGCATAACTTTTTGCTCAGATATTGGATTAAGGCAAAATTAGTATCGTTAGAAAGCTAATTCAATAATCTTCAATTTGGTGGGTCTAAATATGCAGAAATACCACATTAATATCTAGTTATACTCATTCAAATATGAACCTTACAAAATCAAACACTAAAACTTGATGGAATCAAAAACTCTTTGCTTGTATTACGTTAAGTGACTCATATGAACATGCTTAGTGCATCATAAGCTATCCTATTGCTAGGATATTCATTGTAAGTCATGCATTAAAATGCTACTCATAGGATAGGAGGTTTCATACGTAGGAAGACTTATTCACTTCCTAGCTTAGAAATATCCGAGGTATTACATGACTAGTACATCCGTAATATAAAATTTTACACACAAACATGGTCATCAGGAATCCTCATATCAGCAAATATGAGTTTTCATTTTTTGTCCCCCTGGTACCACTACTTCCATAGCTTTGCTACACACCCCACCATTAATGCCCAATTAAAACCAGTTTTCAAATAACCAAACGATTATCCATTTATTAACCAAGGCCAATATTAGTGGTATCATCACACCACCCTTTACTTATAAGTAATATGTATAGCCAAACCATTTGGGTTAAGGAAACCTTAGGTGCCCTTCTAATTGCCATATTAAATCCACTTGGGAGACTTCCGTGTTCTCCACAAACATAACAATTCAACCTTCAGCCTTTTCAGATAATTTAAACCATGTATAAATCCTTTATCAAGTTTAAAACATGCAAGAGTTCCATTCAAAAAAGTCAATGCAATGAATATATCTTTATAAGCATTTTATCAAAGACCTTGGGGCATAATATAACTAAAACCAATTCCAAAGACCATTAAACCATTACCATGCAATAAAATAGCCAAATCTACCATTGATGCGTATAAAAGCAGAAGGTCCAAATCTACCATTGATGCATATAAAAGCATAAGTAAAACCATAGGAAACCACAACCAATCATTCAATATCAAAAACCCCAAATAATAATTAAAAACTATAATCATGAAATAGTAAAACCATGAAATCAATCATATAAACCATCCCTTTAGTTGAAATTACAATTAAGGAAGAGAATCATGCCTTCTACCGAAGAATTTATGGAAGGAAATCACCAAGACAAGTCCCAAAGCAATCCGCAAGATGAAACCCTAGCCTTCTTGCCCCAAAAGCTCTTGAGAGAATTATGGAGTATTTTGGAATAGTTTATAAGTGTTAATGTATAGAATAATATGGTAAATAGCCTCCAAAGTGTATTAGAAGTCATGGGTCCTAAGGGTAAGTAGGTAAATATCCAAAATACCCCCACTTAAATCCCTTAAAAACCTACTACAGGGATACGACTAATCCATATGAGTCGTACCCTTCTATACGATTGGTACCCACCACTAGTATCCAAGCCTCAACCCTTAGATCAAACACTATCTAGTATACGACTCATCCAACCATAGTGTAACCACAGCATATGATCCATACCCATACCCGTATCCCTAAGAGAATGAAATACCAAGACGATAAAGCACTGCCTACCATACGAGTCCTTGATACAACTCGTACCAATCCCTACAAATTATACCCATAAGTCGTACCCATTCCAGTAACTAAAAGCATCTCACCAATTAACTATGGTCAGTATATGACAGGACCATACTACTTGTACCCATGAGTCATATTGGGTCCGAAGAATGGAATTCCAGAAAATTTCTAAGGGTCAAAACCCAGGATGTTTCAGTATTACATCTATTGTGGCAAATTTTTTCCCCTTAGGCAACTTATGGAAAAATAAGGCTAGTTATTGTTCTTTTAGCGATTCTCCTGACCCTTCTATAAGATACTCTAATCGCTATTATGGTCTTACTTTACAGGAAATCCAACTATAGTCATCCTTAATATTAGCTCAAGAAGAACTGGATTCTAACCCATTTCGTAACACCATATTCATACTTGATGACATTAAAACATAACATAAAATCATATGTTACGTCATCACTTTTAGTCTTAGAACTTCTTACGAAGGTTTAGATCACTAGGTCAACCTCTAATAGAACATAAATCTGCAAAAAAAAATACAAAAACCCACAAATCACCATGAATAGACATAACACTTCCTCTCTTTACTATTTTATTAAATCAACTTACTAGGGGAACTCTTATAGAGTGCATAATCTCTGGCCACCCTAAAATGGATAAAAGGGTCATAAAAAAGATTACTTAAGAACAACAATAATTTATAGTTAAAATCATCAAATGTTTTATTCAGTACCAGTGCATCAATCACTAATAGCCTACCCCAATGACCAATGTTAACATGAGGAATCATTGCAATAGCAATGAAGGATGTCTCCTCCGACCCAATGATATATCACAACTGCAATGCCAGTGTAATGAACATAACAAGACTCAAAGCTCACCTTTCACAAATGCCACTAAGGTGGCAAAAATTCTTAGTGTTTTATCACTACACTAGATTTTGCAAAACTATTAAGAAATGAGTAAAAATTCTGCGATTTAACCCTCAAAATGAATTCAAAAACCAATAAAATAGTCTAGGCTGCTTGATCAAATTCAACACTCCAATCTTAATGGTCCAATCAAAATTTCCAATGGAGGTTTCTATCATCAGATGTTGACCGGAGCCAACCATAGACCATAAATTCTTAGCATTTCATTAAAATACTCAAACCTCATTGAAAAAGCTCAGGACCCAAATTGACAAAGCTAACCCAAAATTGACATTCTAGATATGATAGAAGTGACAAAATTATCATACAATGCTCGAATCTCTAAATGTTCACCAAAATTAATCATTTCAACTTTAAAGATTTTTAGGTGATACTTACTCCATTTATAGTCAACCACGTTGGGAACTGTGCCACCTACTCCCGCAAACCATAAATACCAAAACATAACAAAGAGAAGGCACATAAAAGAAGAAATAAACCCAGTCGAGCCCTCATAAGAACAACGGGAACAAGCAAGGGGTAAAACCAATATAACGAAAAGTTAATAACTGTAATGATCATAAAATAAGACAACATGTTGAATATGAATATTTGATACCTCTTTCTATCCATAAGCATAAATATTATCGATCTCTACTAGATTCCCAAATCCAAATTAGTAATAGTAATGCTACTAAAGGCCAAATTAAATCAAAACTAGTGAATAGTACTAATATAACAGATGCCATACTAGAATCAAAACTAATAGGTAGTAACAATATTGCAAATATCAGATTGAAACTATGACTAATAGAAAATAAAAACATAGAAAATATCAGACTCAAATTGGAACTACTAATTAATAAATATGGTGATAACCTATAACTATAGCCTATTTCGAGTTTATTTAATCATAAATTCCAATTTTAGATGGTCAAATTAAGTCAGTAAATACAATTTAAGGGCAAGTACTACCTTACTCTAGGGTAACAAAGATAAATAAGATTATTATACTTAATAAGTAAATTTAAACCATGTAATTTCCCAAAGTAGCCATTATGGAATCATTTAGGTAAAAGGGCGTTGTTTTGAGTATTTTTTTTCTTAAAAAGGGGTAAAAGGCCCACTACAAGTCTCAAAAACCTAATCTAAGGAAATTACCTACTCAAACCTTATCTAATGCTTATCAATCCATCCCAACACACTAACTAAGCTAGGTATTATCCTAAAGGATAATCATTGACCAACATAAGGGAAATAGGGGTAAATTCTACCCAAAAAGGCCATGTATAGGCTAATGTAATTAATACATGCTAACGTAATATCCAATATCTATGAGCTGATGAAAAACTAGCACAATATTATAATAATACCATAAGAAATAAAATTCTAGTAAAAAGTAAAGCCTAGCCTGCCTAGACATTGCCAAAAGCACAAAAGAACCTCCATAATGGAGCTTTTCCCTTCTAAGAAATCTCTGAGCTACCATGCTATAAAACACACATTATACTTATCATGATAATAATATTGATACCAATATTGTACGTTTACATTTTGGGTAAGATTTTGAGTTGTAGATCTAATAGTGGGGCCCACTAATAAAATTATGAATTGAGTCCATCATTAGATCCTTTTTAGTTCAAGGGTCATTATCATAAAATTAGGTGTGAAACTAGATTAAAATAGTCTCAATAAAAACTCTAAATCTTTATCACAACAATGGATGGTTAACTAAAAATAGCCTGAGAACTTATTGAAAAAGGTCTCACAATGGTTATTTTATCAGTCCCCAGCTAGTACCCACCTCAATTATAAGATTTACACACTAAATTAAAGATAATATTATTCAAAGTAATGGGAACCACCTAGAACAAGAAATTCAAGTTGTGGGAAAGTAATATATATATATATATATATGTATATATATAACACTAGCTATGGCCATTTAAGAGGTCCTATAAAGCTTTCATCTTCCACTTAAGTAGTTTCTTAGATGCTAATGAGGCTACCTCTTAAGTGGTCATCAAGTCACTTAATTGACCGCACCAGTTACTTAGCACTAAGCATTTTCCCAAGTTGGAAAATACTCCAATCAGGTACTTGGTATGTAACCAAATTTGATGTTTAACATTCAAAACAATCATCAAAATTTCCATTTGAGATCATGTAATGACCATCCCACTGATAATAAAAATATATGTGGTAAAGTCATATGCCTCTTTTTTGTCATAAATCTTAGAATTAGTTCTTTAATATAGGAATGTATTTGATATGTACTAAGGCAATACAATACCTCTAGCACAATGTTAAGGTGAAAGTATGCTTACGAATTTAGTTATGGCAATCCAATACCTCTAGCATAAAGTTAAGTTGAAAGTATGCTTACCAATTTAGTTATGGGCTAAGTTTAAACTATAGTAACATTCAAATGAGCACTCATCCTAGAATATAAAGAGTTTGTGGGCCTAATACATACAAAATTAAAGGTCTCTAAGTTTTATGTCCAATGCAACTAACCATTCATTAATATGCTTCCTCAATAAATGGTTATGCCCATTTTATTAAAGATTGTCCATGCAAAAACGCTAAGGCCGCCTAGTAGGATCAGGGCATTATAGAAACATGCATGTCGGTATAGGCGGAAAACACTAGTTATAACCTTATTTTGATGAGTTTTAGTCTAAAAACTCAACAATTTCATTTCTAGGACCTAGAGGGGAAATCTTCTATTGGATGGCTAGAAATCTTTTGTTAGGTAAGATTTTTATCCGTTCTACTATTGATTAATCCGTTTATCTTCTAGAATCAGTAAAATTGGTAATATATGATGAAATTCTTATGGTTTAGAATCCCAGGTTCAAGAAATTATTGGAAAAGCCTTGAGAAAGCATATTTTCTTCTAGAATTAAGTTTAGTTTGTGAATTAACTCACCCTAGTATGAAATTTTGGTTTTATAACATCAATGGTGATAGTTGCGGACTTTGACTTCAATAAGGTAGAACTTTTAGCTTTAAAACTCCATTAATAGAGTTGGATTAAGCTTACTAGAACTAATTTGTTGATTAATCTACCCCTTGGGTAATTTTGTAGACCATGAATAAGGATAAAATTAGTGCGTTTAAATTTCTATGAAATTTTGTTGAAGAATAGATTATTAATTACTCTTATAATTGATGTTTACTATATGATTTTGCCTTCGAAAATATGAAGAAAAAAAATATCATCCATGGTATAGCTGTCACAGCCCAAACCAGGGTCTGGTCATGATGGGTATCTCAAGTCCATCATGGATCAGAGATACCCTCTTTGCCTAGCCAAATATAACACAATAAAACTAGTAACGGATAAATTTTGGACATGTAATAAGATGGAATATGCAACAATAAGAATGTGCTAGAATCCATAATACAAACTCCCAATCCATAGTAATCCACAAAGCCTCTAAATAAACCAAAACCAATCTAAGTCGGGACATGCCCCCGATGATAGCCAACATAATCCCATAGAAGTAGTCTAAGACATAAATGATATAATACTTTGAAGTAATATCCATTTTAGAGAATGGAAGCTCACCACTTCAACGCTGACTACTGACAACCCAGAATCATCTCACTGTATAGGAAAAGTAGAAGTTTGACTATTCCTTGCAGCGTGTGGGGATACAACATTCGAAGACGATTAGAGGGAGCACTAATATATAACTCAAGGAATAGGTAAAATAATGGCAAATAAAAACAATAGTAAAATTCATATGCACACAATGTACATACATACATACGTATATATATTTATATAAATGCAAAGATAGGGAATAAGTTTTATCTTGAAAGTAAAGCATTCGTCTGGGTTGTGTCGCGCAACCATCAAAATAGTACCCACATGATATATAGGCCCCAACTCTCACCCCTAGTCGGGATTGGTGTGTGTTGCTGCATTAACTAGAGAATAATCATAAATATACCTACACATGAGACTCGAATCTCCCAGTCATATATCAAGTAAGACTCAAACAACTGGTCATTTAGACCCCCATATCGGTAAATGTGGTTTCCAATATTAGTCCTCTTAGGACCTTCACTTTCATAACAAACTACACAACCTCATTTATGCTCAATTAAAACTTTTAGCACATAACTATTTCATTTAATCGAAGAGTTATTCACTACGACAATATCAAATGGTATTGTCATACCGACTATAGCTTGCAAGAAAATATCATCATGCCAAATCAAATAGAAAATGGGACTCTAACCCACTAAACAATAAGACCCCAACCCATTTAGAAAACTAAGACTCGAACCCATCAGCCAATGAGACTTTAGAATTTTTAACCAATTGGGACTCGAATTCTTTAGCCATCTGAACGTCAAAGTTCCATTTCAAAATCAATCCATGGCCATAAAGGCCTTTCAAATCATTTATGTGTCATTAGCCTTTTTATACAATTAGCATAAATCAAGACTAGTTCAATGTGTATATACTCATATTAAAAAACACTTTCACAAGATTAGGTTGAGGCTATCACCAATTTCATTATCAAAATCCATATAATTATGGGATCTTAGACCCCCTAGTTTAGTCACCATGCCTATGCACCCACACATTCTAAACAATTATTAAAGCATAGAAATTTCATATAAACCATGGAAACATCATTTAAGACAACAATCATTCAACATCCTCAACATATATTCCAAAACAAATATTGAAAACCATTTGAATAATAATTTAAAACATATACTTTATGAAAATGAGCTTCTAGGAAGAGTAACATGCAAGAGATATCAAGAATTTTAGAGAGAAATAAACCCTTGGAAGCTCTAATTACCAATTCTTTTGAATCCTAGGTGTTATTGACTTAGGGATTTTAGAGAGAAGAGAATGTATTTAATTGTTAAAGTGATAGAAATAACCCTTTTGGGGTGTTTTATGGACATAGTTCCTAAGTGTGGAAAGAGGAAAATGACTAGAATATCCCTACTTAAAAGTGTAGAAAAGGTCACCCAGTTACACGAATCACCTTATGACTCATGAAGTTTGGATACGATTCATCTCCACGACTCGTAGTCTGAGCAGTAGCTTAAGGCCACCTGAATGTTTACCCTATGATCACTCTCACTTATACCATACTTTTAACAAAGGATAATCATTGTCTATAAATCTCAACTCATGTTGAGGTTGAATCCTCGAGGAACGAGTCTAGTTCTCAAACTTTAAATATGTTGATAGCATCTATGTGAAACCTATAGTGTAAACAAAGTAAAATACATGAATTAAAATGGGGGGATTGGTTTTGGAAAATAATTTTACCAAATTCTATTCAAGCTAACAAACTAAAGGCAATAATTATGATTAAAAATTAAATTTGAGATAGATCTTTGGATTATGTCATCCAAAGGGAAATTTTGTATCCATTCATGATGATTGGGTGAAAATTCTAGTCATCAACTATATGGTAGGCTAGGTTGAAGGTTCTTGAGACTAGTTTGTCATTAAAACCTCAAGATTATCACCTATGGATCTCTTTGGATACCTCATAGGTATGGCAATCAAAACCACCTAATACCTCAATTGGGCATCTCTATTTCTAGGAAGATTCTCAATACCTAGCTAATTCTCCACTCACCCTTATTTCTAAGATAGTGAAAAGAGAACAAACTACATCTACTATTGTCCACTATTACCTTGTCACACATATTCCTCTTTCAAGGATGATATAGGATCCAAAATTTTACCCATATACCTCTATCAAGGATGATGTCCACTTTTAAAAACATGGGATTTTCACCCACAAATCCTAACTAAGTCGAGAAAGTAATAGTGAAACCCATCATCAATAAGATAGAATCTACACTAATACATCACAACCCACACATATTTGCTCCTTATTTAAACTTAATCCTAAGATAAGAAAATTTAGCTACTCATGAAGTTAGGGAGATGATATATACCAAAATGTTCATCTAATGCATCCATGGTGATTGAGAGAAAGAAAATCCTTCAATTAAACTTCAATTTCACTAAACTCAAAATTGAAATTCAAACATAATATTTTTCACCAATTAGTAGGGTTATAAATTTTCCAAATTCAATTATTCATAGTGTAGAATGCCAAAATGGGAAAGGGTTTTTATTTATGAGGAATTTGGGTTTAGCTATGTAAAATTACAATATTGCCCCTGGGCAATAGCCTGTGATGCTGCAATCGCTGCAACTTGTACGCAATTGCAGACACCACAATCACCATCCTATCCTCAAGATAGATGGATACTGACCATAGTTGACTGGCTGCGATCGTGGTAACTGTCACTGTCTGGGCTACCCCTTAGTCGCGACAACGATGCTTACGGTCACAAGTGACCATAAGCTAACCCATGAGCTGGTACTTGTTGTTAGTAGTGAGTAAAGTAGTAATATGATACATAAGAGAAATATACACTGATAGGTTATTGAAAAATTAAATATTGGAATACATATCAAAACATGTCTGTAATATCTGATAACATACTAGAAAACCAAACTGTCTATCTGAAACAACTAATAATATTGAAATAACTGAATAACTATCTAGCTGATGTCTGAAAGCCACTAAACATCATGGAGAGTTAATGGAACAAACCCCTAACTAACTTTGACTTACTAAACATAAAAAAGCACTGAAATAAATGAAATAAGCATATCATGTCCTTGATCGATGAGGACTCACCACTACTGCTATTGAATAACTCTGAGCTGTCGAAGAATGGTTGGGAATTTGAGCATCCAAACCTATTTTATAAGTAAACATAGTGTAAACAAAAGTAAGTGGTGAGTACTTTAAATGTACTAGTATATGAGATAAGGACTAGCTGAAATACATGAAAGAGCTGAGCATGAATGCATGAACATGTAATATCAGAGAATGCAAGACCAAGTATAAAATTTTACTTAAACATTATGAAATTTAAATGACTAAAATATGTATAACTGAATGAATGATAATTTGTATAACTAAATAACTGTATACTTGGTCATGCAAACTTGAACATGTATAGGCTGAGTACTGACTGAAATAGTGGGAGGTATCATCTAATCGACATGCCCTAATTTGAGTTAATTAGGGTCCAACCTGTAACCCTAATTTTAAGGGTGTTAGTATCGTGCCTTAAGTACTAACACTGGATGTGTGGACCCAATAAACTGGTGTCTTGAAGGACCAGGGTGTCAAGCCTAAATTGACGGGTGACCCTTGAGAGAAAGTAAGGTCTAAACTGATGGGTGACTCCTCATATTCTATGCTGGCTATGTAGTTTTGGAATACAGGGACTTCTACTAACGACTCTACATAACTGATATGGAAGTCGTCATCCCTGCATTCACTCGGTGCTAAATCCTACTCCCAACTGATTTGAAACTAGTACTAAATTGAACAAAGTTTAACTAAACATTTTTACATAACTGATAGTGCTCATCATGATCATAACAACTTAGTAAATATTAATATTCATGGTTTAACTGTAATCATTCCTAAAAATATCTGAAATCATGTAAAACACATAGGTATCAAGTGTTCATAACCCACCAGCACTGAATGATCATAAAATACAATATTAAGGCTTAAAATTATAGTATGAAATCACTGTCCAAAGATCCAAAAACATGGAAATTTCATCAAACATATGAGAATCATGAACTTGAACATAGGAATGTCTTAAAATATGGGAAAATAGCATGGTTATGTGACTAAGATCATAACTTGATAATCTAACATGAAATTCACTTAAATATAACATAGGAGATTGAAACTTAAAGCATGGGTTAACCTATATTTTCATGGAATCATTCTTGAATATGAATTTAGTCAAACTTCTAAGAAAACATGTGAATTTAATCCATCTTGAACTTACAAAACTCCATAATAAAAGAAAAATCTACTCTTTAGTTGAAAAGAGGGTTTTTGGGCTCCATGGGTGAAAAGGACCTATGGATGAACATCCCACATACCTTAAGCTTCTTGATTTGTGAAAGAAACCCTATTCTTGATGCTTTCTTAAGGATTATTGAACTTGGAAAACTTGGTTTCTTGATTTCTTGGGGAAAATGGATTTGAATTTAGGGAAGGAGGAGGGTTTCTTAAGAGTGATTTTGAGATGAAGAGGCAAATAACTCCCCTATAGATACCCCAAGTCATGTTATGAATAATTTGGGTTGAGGGGAAAAAAACCTAATTACCCCATGATTATTTAAATCAAAAACTAGATGCACCAACATCACTGCAATATAGTGATATAACTGTCAAAGAAATCCTTATCGTGTCAAGAACAACATCAGGTTGGGTCTATTACCGCGATGCGGGCTTATCACGGGGAATGACTGTTTAAGTGATCCAAACATATATCAAACCTCATTAGTAAAATACAAAACTCCCTTTAGACATAATTTTAATCTACCTAAACATGAATCAACTTAAATCCCAACATTTTGGTGACGAGAAGTCCAAACTAAAAGTTTGTCAAGTTTAAGGGTCTTGAAAATGACTAAGTCTCAAACACTTGGTGAAATTTTCAAGCCTTGGACCACTTATGTATTCAACTAAGAGATGAATCAAGGTAAGAATATTATGGGGTATTATAGTAACTGAGCCTTATTCCTATGCAGAGTCTTCCAGCTTGTGCACTTCTCTTCTCTTTTTGATTCGTTTTAAGCTCTATTCCTTATCTTTCTTTCTCATCACTTGTATACCTACAAAATATGGAAATTATAGCATTCAACTAACAAAGTGGTCTCTTTCATACCATCAAAACATAGTAGCATTCATGAATTTTTACATAAATGAGTGGTAAATTTACCACTCATCAACACCCGTAACTTAAACCTTAGCTTGTCCACAAGAAACATTACCTCTTATTCAATGAGAAAATGAAAATTTAAGCCCATTTATACACCCAAATGATCATAATGACTTCAAACTTGATTAACACCACAAGTATCTCTCACATATGGGCAAAGCTATTTTCACGATCCCCTCGACAAGAAATGCAATCTTTAAGATGCAAAGGCTTTAAAGAACAAAAAAACAACAATCACTAACACTCTAGAAGTGACTCTCTATTGACATCAACTACACTATACTCTTTTTGCCTCATTTTTTGGAAGACGATAGTTTCACCCACCTCAATTTGTCTAAATGCCACCTCACAAGAAGAAAATCCCACATATATGGAACAAGGGATTTAAGTGAATTCTCTCTTTCACAAAGACTCTCAATGGTAACAAGAATCATACCATAGGCTTGCCCTTATTTTCAATTGCCACTATAATGAATACACTTCTTTGGAGATATTGAAGGGCTTTTTGAGCATGTAATGTAGGTTCGAGTAAGGGTAGGATATCATTTAGGAAAAAAGTTGCTACACCCACCTTGAACATCTACATCAAACTATTCAGTCAAACTTTTTACCATGGACCACTTCTTTTGTTTTCACACTTTACACATCCCTATTTTAGCTACCTTGATTTACCCATGTTTTTAAAGGCATCTTTCATTTTCTTATTTTTTTGCAATCTATGCTTCGTTCTTCTTTTTATCATTTCTTTAATTTTAACTTTTTTCATTGCTTATCTCATAGGCATCCACTTATATTAACATAACCCAAGGTCATCTGGTCCAAACTTACCACCTCCAACTTAGACATTTGGCTTTAAATTTCATTCTTTATGTTCAAGAAAGGTAGGGTTCAAAAGAGGGAAAAATTTTAAATAGTTTGAGGATTGTAATGTGGTTTTCAAACAAAGTCTTGAAGGATTGAAATGGGTAACTACAAATACTATTTTATGCTTGGCTAGGCTATTTAGGCTAAAGTGGATTCCTATGTTCACAAAGATGGCTTAAGATCATTTCACCAACCAAGTATAATAACAATTGTCCTTGAGAGACTAATGGAGAGAGTTCTAGATGGTACAAGTATGCATTAGATTTAGACAAATATGCTCACTGCACATGGCATGCAAATGCTTTAGGGGGGCTCAATTTTCCTTCTCACTAAAGGCAAAATTGAGTATTTACCAACTTATACAAGATAAAAACTTTGGGGTCACAAAAAGAGGTAAAGTATCATTACAAAATTATTCATGTCCATGCCCTTGGTTTTCAAAAATTTTGTGATGGAGGGGGGAAGGGGTTGGGTCTGCGTCGTATTTGTACCACACACAATTTTCTATTTATGGAAACAAACCAAGCCATCATCTTACATTTTGGCTTTCATGAGGGCAAACCATATGGCTACTCAGACTTCAACATAGGTGTACATGAAATCTCAAATCAAAAATGGTTCAGGTACTTAGATTTCCCTTGCATTTATAGCTTTGATGGTACGGGTACTTAGACTTTTCCTGCATCCATGACTGAAAACTCAATCACGATGATTTTCCCTTAAGAATTTCTTCAATCAATATATAATAGGGAAAGGATCTCTCGGTATCATCATAAACAAGATAAAGATGAAAAACTAACGAAATAAGCCAAGCGACTAATCCATGTAATGTGGGTGCCATCAAGGTGCCCAGATATTACAACCCAAAAATAAAAATAAGAATCATAAATATCAACATCAAAGAATCTAAAAATATCTAACGAATATAGACCAAATGAATGAATACGGAGACACACACCCCAACTAAAAATCTTGCAGTGACCTCACTGCATAATCAATAAAGTATAAAGAGAGAAAAAGAGTGCTCCTTGTAACTACATCAAGAGTTTTTGTCGCCCTCAGACTCTACATCATATTTGTCATAATTAGAACCGGGCCACTAATATTGATCCTTATCATCACTCTCAACTGTGGAAGAAGGAATTATTTCTCTGGGTTTTAGGACCTTTCAAAGTCCCTTCACCCCCTTCCACATCTTGGTGAAAAACTTGTCCCTCATCTTCTCCCTCTTCTTTATCTTATCAAGTAAGTCCCTAATCTCCTTGTGAGACTCTTCTAAGGATGAGTAGGTTCTCTCAATCCTAGAAATACTATCTTCCTACATCCTCTGATCCTCCAAGTACCTCTCATAATCAAAATGAGCCAATATGAATGATGGGAGGTGGAAGGCTCTCCTGGCCCTTGGGTAAACTGTAATACAAACTTTTTTTCACCCTTAAATCAACAGTGATCTCATCAAAGTGATTGGCTATGGATGGACTACAAGAATCTGGCTCCTCATATGTTGACTTGCCGAAGTCGATCTTCCTCTTCTTGCCCTTTCCCAATGCACTATCACCCTAAATCTTAAAAGGATAAATGGGGGTATTTGGGTGCACCCAAGTATCTTTGACATACTCCATAAATCCAACTCTCTTTGATAGCTCAGTAATCAGATAAGGGAATAAGAAATGTTTACCACCATAGTTCTTGAAAAACTTTACATCTGAAGTCACAAGTCGACCAACATTCATGGAAATCTTGTCCAATATATAAGTAACCATCCAGGACTGCAAATCTGGAACCTTAATCATATGAGTGCATGGAGAAACCTAGCTACAAATGATGGTTAACCAAATCTAGGCCTCAGCTCTGAAATCATTCATTGATATACCCTTTTTGGTGGCCTCCCAATGAACCTCCTTGCCCGAACAAACTTCTCCATCATCTAACTCCTCGATTCATAACTTTTTGCCACAAATTGAGCCATATCTATATTTGAGAGCCCATAAATATCATTAATCCATTTATCTCTAAAGTTTACCTCTTTGCTTTAGATCCTGATGACTGGGTTTGAGAAAGACCCCATGCTAAGATTAACATAGAAATTCCTTACCCACTGCTTATTTTCCCTTCATGTATTCGGGGAAAAACACCTCCATCCAGTGGCAATGAGTCTATCATGAAATACTGAAACTTTTCCATAAGCTTCTCCAAATATATGCCTTTCGCTGGAAGAAACTTTGTCTTTGGAAGATCACCATCGTATATGTTGTGGCAATCAAAGACCATGAAACGAACTTTATCATAATATTTCATGATATAAACCTTGAAAGCATGAGAACAATACAACAACACTCATCATAAACATTTTAATGCACAAACTATTCTATGTTGTCCAATTAAGCTCATGGGATGGTTAATTGGTGGTTAAATTTGAAGTATAGTTTGGTCTAGGATAGAAATCTACCGTAGAAATGGATATCGTAGGTCAATAAGCCGCAATTGTGACCCAATATCACAATATCTATGGAAAAGCTGAACCAAATTATCAAAAACTCAAAATTCCAATTTCAAGGATGAACATGTTCCAAAGATGGAATTAACAATAAGAACACTGAACAAGGTTCCTAGGTTCTCGATTATGCCCTTAAAATGTGAAATTAAAGTATTTAGGGTGGACAACCTATCTCTTACAAATCAAAAACAATTTTAGTACTCAAGACTTCCATAAATTTGTGCACACCATGTTTTGACAGCGAACCATACCACACAAGTACAAACAAGTAACAATTTAGCAATGAAAAGTACAATTTTAGGCCCTCCCTATTATATGCATTCTACAGCTAGCTACAACAAATTAAAGAAAGAATTCAAAGCACATAACAAAGTAAGGATGCAAGATCGATGCTATAATGTTTTTGGAATGCTCAAAACAATATCAAGAGTGGGTACAATTTGAGAGAAAAGTTGAAAATAGAGTGTAGGCAAAATGGAGCAATCAGATGTTCTTTTAACCACCTTTAACCATGATCATGGTCAAAGATCCACAATTGAAATCACATAGCGACTGGGATCACAATGGCACGAGGCCTACGATCGCGATACCTAAGGCCATATTTTGATCCTCTACACTTTCTTGTTCAGTCCAATATTCAAATTTCCACACTTTCTCCTATTCAAATCCATTCAATACACCTAAAGGCACCACATATACATGGACTAATCAACAACATAAGTAAATTTTATTCTACTAAATCAAAAACAAAGGATACAAGCCACTTTCATGGCATTTGTGGGTTGACTCCCACATAGTACCTTAGTTATCATCATAGCATGATGTCCTTCAATTCTTAACTTGGGTACTTGAGGTACCCATCACTCACCTCCTCATAAAAAACATCGATAACCAATACCACTCTAAGCTCTATGGGTTGTTTCTCTATTTTTTACACTCGGAAAGACACTTCACCATCATGGACTCTAAATTTTATTTCACCTATCTCCATATGTATGATATCTCTTCCAGTTACAAGAAAAGGTCGACCAAGGATAATAGGCACCTCTTGGTCGATTTCATAATTAAGCACCATGAAGCCCACCGGAAGGATGAATCTATCTAGCCTTACTAACACATTGAGCAAGATCCCAACAGGATTCTTAATACACCGGTCTACCATCAAAAGCTTCATCATTGTTGGAGTAGGGGTGCTCAAACCTAGCCTCTGATATATTTCATAAGGCATGAGATTTATACTTGCACCAAGGTCACATAAAGCTTTTTCAAACTTATGTATCCTAATGGTGCATGGAATTGTAAAGACACTGAGATTCTCTTTCTTTTCTGCTATTGCACTATCAATGATAGCACTACACCCCTGAGGAACTTCAATGGTATCACCCTCAACAATCCTCTTTTTCGACATTAATTTCTTTATAAGCTTAGTGACCCCAAAATCTCTTGAATAGACTCAAGTAATAGAATATTAATAGAGAAGTTGCTAAGCTTAGCCATGAATTTACTGAGCTTTTCATTCTTCTTTTTTCTCTTAAGTCGTTGTGGAAACGGGGGAGGTATTTGCATTGTGCGACATATAATAGTTTGCGGTTCATCATTTTCATCCACCTTTTGATCAATCATAATTGGTTCTTTTTTATTCCCTTCTTGAGAGTTTAGAGTTTCTTCTTATGACTCAGCCATAAGATTTTTATTCATAGTTGTGTGCTCAATCTTGGGATCTTTTTACCCATACTTTCTTCCTCAACTATCTTTAAATGATCACCGAGGGTCTTGCCATTCTAAGTGACTATTTCCAACACATGGCCCTCATTCTTCATATTTATAATAGTATAACTAGGAAGGCCTTATTTTATCTAGCATTGAGTTGAGTGGAGAATTTGCCTATTTGAGTAGAGAATTGGCCTATTTGAGTTTCCAATTATTTAAACAACGCATAGAGGGATACAACTATTTGGTTGATTTGCAAAAAATCTCCTTTCAATTCTTGGACCATCTTGTCTGCCCACTCTACTTTCATAAAGATTCTTGCCAAAACATCTTTGGTCTTGAACTTGTTGGGGTCAATGGGATTTTTTTCCTTGCTTTTTTCCCAGTCATGAGGGGAACAACACAATCATACTCTCAGTCTTTATCCCTCTAATAACGGTAACAATCCCTTTCCTGCCATTCCTGATCTCTTTCTTATTCGGTCCAACCTTGGTTCCTACCTTGCCTTTGATAGGTAGGGAGGGAACACCCCCCTTCCCCCCTAAAAAAGTTAGCCAAATACTAAATTTCTTCGTCAAGCCTCTTGGCCTCTTTATCATCATAGCCCTTGGATGCCATATCATTTACCGATTTTATGGGTAAACCCATCACATGCTTAAATAGTAGCTCTAATTGTGTCATCATTTTTGCCATGTTTTCCTCCCTCTCTTCATCTCTCTTCCTTTTTTCTTTATCCAAATAGGAGATAGTATGGGATCCTTTTGGTACTTTGATATCACAAGTGTTCCACCCTCATTTTTTCTTTGTAACTTCCTCAAGAAATTTTGTATCCACATTATACAACAACTTCACAAGAGAGAGCCCCGCTGCATTATCTACCATAATTTTATTGATTTGATCTAAAGATTGGTAAAATATTTGGAGAAGAATCTTCTCCGGGACCTCGTAATTGGGTCATTGCATGATCTTCCTATTGAATCTTTACAACACCTCATAAAGAGGTTCTCCATTCAATTGATGAAAGTTGGTGATTTCATCACGCAATTGTAGAATCTTGGATGGTGGGAAGTACCAGTCTAGGAAGGCGATGATAAGTTCATTCCATGAAGTAATTAACCCGACCGGAAGAGGTTGAAGCCATAATATCACCTCACTCATTAGACAAAATGGGAAGAGATGCAATTGGATTGACTCTTGTGATATGTGTGCAATATTAAAAGGTGTACAAACTTCTACAAAAGTCTTCAAATGTAAGTTGGGGTCCTAATAAGCTTGACCCCCCAAAAGTCCCTTCATTTGGAGCATATGCAACATAACACTCGTGATGCGGAATACCCCATTCCCTTGATTTGGGGGGACACAAATAGCACCCGCATGTCCAATATTATGAATTTGCTCATTGTTATCAAGGTGACCATCGAATGTCTCGACATTACTTGCATAGTTACCCATGGTGTCCTGGATTTTATTAAATTTACCTAAAAATAAGTAAAAACAACAATCAAAGTAAATCAAAACCACCACGGGTATACCCAAAGCAATAATAAACACCATACAAGTGAAAACTAAGTCTCATTCCTTAGCAGCAGCTCCATTTTGATCACACTCACCTATACCATAATTTTGATATAGGATGATCATTGTCAATAAAGCTTAACTCATATTGAGATAGAATTATCGAGGAGTGAGTCTAGTCCTAAATCTCTATAGGTATTGATAAAATCAAAGTGCAAGGATGTAGTGTAAGAAAAGTAAAATACAAAGATTAAAATAGGAGGATTGGTTTTGGGAAGTGATTTTACTGAAGTACTAACTATAGGAAAAATTATGATTGAGATGGATCCTTGAATTATGTCTTACTAAGGGAAAATTATGTATGAATTCATGATGATTGGGTGCAAATTCTAGTCATCAACTATATGGTAGGATAGGTTAAAGATTCTTGAGACTAGTTTGTCAACAAAACCTCAAGATTATCAGTAATGGACCCTTTCAAATACCTCATGGGTGTGGCAATCAAAACCACCTAATACCTCAATTGGGAATGCCTATTTATTGGAAAATGTCCAAGACTAAGCTAATTCTCCACTCACCCTTATTTCTAAGATAGTGAATAGAGATCAAACTATATCTACTATTGTCCACTATTGCTTTGTCACCCATATCCTTCTTTCAAGGATGATATAGGATCCAAAGTTTCACCTACATCCCTTTTTAAATGATTATGTGAGCTTTTAAGAACTTGGGTTTTTTACCCATAAATCCATTTTGGGCATTTAGGGTTTTCACCAAAAATCCCAACTAAGTCAAGCAAGCAATAGTGAAACCCATCATCAGCAACCTAGAATATACACTAATACATCACAAACTGTACATATTTGCACCTCATTTCAACATATTCCCAAGATAAGAAAAATTTATCTATTAATCAATTTAGGGAGAAAATATATACCAAAAGGTTAATTTAATGTTTCTATGGTAATTGAAAGCAAGAAAATCCTTCAATTAAACTTTAATTTCACTAAACTTAAAATAGAAATTCAAACATAATAGTTCTGCCCAATTAGTAGAGTTACAAATTCTTTAAATTCAATTGTTCAAAGTGTAAAATGCCAAAATAAGAGAGGGCTTTTTCTTTATATGGAGTTTAGGGTCAGCTATGTAAGATTATAGATTACCCCTGGGCAACGTGATGATGTGTTTTGCTTCATCTTGTATGTGATAGCAGTCACCGCGAGCGCCGTTAAATTCTTGCAATTGCTGGATGCTATCAAAGTTGGCTGGCCATGATTGTGACCCTCAAACCACCATCGCGGTAACTAAGCCTTGTTTTTGTGCAGGATCTTCCAACTTATGCACTTCTCTTCTCTTTTTTATTCCTTTTAAGATCAATTCGATATATTTTTTTCTTATCACCTGTATACCTATAAAATATGGAAATTAGTGCATTCAACTAATAAAGTTGTCTTATTCATACCTTTAAATCATAGTAACATACATGAATTTAGATGTAAATAAATTGTAAATTTATCTATCATCACCCTATGAGTCACACACTATGACTCATGAGGTATCATTATTACACGTTGGGTCCTAGTTGTTGACAAGGAAGAAACATCAGGCACCTTTACTAGTTTGTCTATGAGAAGCATAATACGACTAGTTTAGAGTCTTGATGACTTGTTGAGTCTAGTCGTACATAAAATAGACACATTGGGAAACCTCAGTGGCTATGATTTAGGGTTTTACGACCCATATAGAGACCTTACAACTCATAAGGTTAGTCTTAGGTTGGATAGTAAGCTCAAAATTGATGAATTTTCCAAGGACCAAAATCTGAGGTGTTACAATAACTTACTTATTGTAGTAGCCTGGCACCTAGGTAGGTTATGCTTTATGAGCAATAGACTATGGTTAATAATCATATCCATAATATCGAATTTATGTGATAAATCATGGTTAGGCCTGCAAACATAGAGTTTGGATGGGTAAAACATAGAGTTAATATAGTAAGGACCTAACTAGGTGTTGATATATTAGAATATGAATCCTTGATGTATGATTTAAGTTATTATGACTCCATGGTAAATTTTAAAGTTAATTATGTGAATATAGATGATGATAATTATGTGAGCTTATAATCTATTGATTTAGTGAAATACCATAAAAGGGTGAACTTGATATTATGTGTGATTGGATTATAAAATAATCTTTCTTAAAGTTATTTATAAGAATTAATTATGGTTTGGAGAGGCGATGACATAACTTAAGAGAAAAATTTTTGGATAGACTAAGTGTTAGTAAGTAAAAGGTTTAAAGATATATGACCAAAACTAGATTCTAAGTTGAATATAGTTGAATAATTAGTTATGGAACCTAGAAATGACTTGAATATAATGGTTGCTAAATAACATTTGATCTCGATATAAATTAAGGATGATTGTATATGTGAATGGACTTATGAATATTGAACTAGAGTTTAGGCTCCATTAGACTTAACACGCTCTTCTAAAATAAGTGCTTGAATTAAATGAATAGGGCTTGATAATGCTTACTTGAATTAGTAATGGATTGGACTTCAGACATGATATAATTCATGAAACTAATGAATTATATTTACTTGTGATTTGTTGCTTTAAAGTATGATTGTTGTCTACATAAAATGATTAACTTAAGTTGACCAAGTATTGGTGCTTGCCTATTATTGCAATCAATAATTAAGAAAGGTAATAGTTAAATGACATCCTAAGCGTTAATCACATATAGTGATATTACATTAAAGGTTTTTTATTGTACAAGTATGATTTCTTATTCATATTATGGTTGTGATTGTTATGATATCTACTATTATTATAGGACGTATCAGTATTTGGATTTATTCACAGGATTAGCTGATTATTATCGTTGGTTGTCTGGGGTACCAGATAGATACAATACAAAATAAGAGCTTATCCCTAACCAGTCATGGTTAGTGGGAAACTATAAGACCCTTAGTGTGTGAGTATAAGGTATTGCTCTTGATATTATTTCCTTTGGTGAACCAAATTTATGATTATTTTTATTACTGTTGTTTTTATTGGCCTATGAGTGGATTGAGTTATATTATAGATATTTTTTTGGTTCCTTGAGCGAATTTGGTTATGATATTGATAGATATATTTGATATCCTTTTGTGTTCCGGTTACTTTGCATGTATTTGGCATGTGTTTGGGATGTTTATTTTATCTGGCTACTGGGAGTATATTTGGGATTCTTATGTAGTCTTATTACTTGTCATATATTTTGGGCTCCTTGTGCGGTCGAAGCTAATGGTATAAATAAAAGGCATATGTTATATTGATGTCTAGTAATGTATTTAGGACAAGGTGTAACTTATTGTTAGAGTTATTTGTTGTTAACTTGGATATTGTTAGAGTCATGATTTGTTGACTTAGATATGTATTAAGTTTTGTACTGTTGACTTGGTTATGTTATGGGGTCTCATAGTTTGACTTAGAGCATTGTTGGAGGACTTAATTTGATTTGACTTATTGTCTCTTGACATGTACTTGACTGAAGTGGTAGATTTATTTGAAAAGGCTAAGTGCCATAAGCTTAAGCTTTTTATCATAAAGTGTTTTCATAGTTGTACTTTTTATAAGGTTATGATTATTAGTTCTCATTTATCATTGAGGTTAATTATGGTGTAAGTAAAATACATTTACTTATAATAAGTATTAAGGTTAAACAAATGAGAGTTAGGATGGATGACACTTGATGTGAAAGTGATAAATGATCAATGGAAATAAGAATGGAAATACTCTTAGGTAAAATTAGGGCGACAAATAGCATAAGTTGATGAAAGTGTTACCAATTAAATTGTTTTATAAGTTTTTATGTTTTATTTATGTGATTTCTATTTTGTGTTTATGTGATCTAACCCCAGTCGATCTATGATACCAACCAGTGCATATTTGTACTGATGCTACTCTTACTATACCCATTTTTTAGTACAATTTGGTTGCAGATCAATTGGTGTTTTAGGTTTGATTTGGATAGTAATCTTCAATAACTTCTTCTGCTCTTATCCCTATAGGGAAGTTGTAACTTATTTTTCGTACTGTATACTAGAAAATCTTGTACCTCTTCAGACTAGGTCCTTGGGTAATAAATAAAAGACTTATGATTTTACTCTATGACTATTGACTATATTTTGGAAAGAATAGTATGTGCTTCTCCTATTTTGGTTGATTAAAGTTGTGCCATGTAATGACCTGAAATGTGAAATCTTGGTTTGTATATATTTTGACCATTTTCCACCTTTTCCTAGTTTCTACATATTGATTTTGGGGTGTGGGGATGGTTGGAATGGTTTTTTATTCATTCAAAGTGATTCGGGAGAGTTTTAATTTTTAGAGGCTTTAAAAGTTCCACAGTTGACTATGGTCAAAATTTGATATTTTGACTGCCCATAGAGATTTGAATAGTTCCATTAGCTCTAAAATGTCAAATTTTTGTTAGTAATGGTGTTGGTTTTGGTTCAGATCCTTTAGTTTGTATTTCGACACTCTACTTAAGTTCATAGGTGTTTTCCCAATAGTTTGCTTAGTATGATTCCAAATTGTGATGCTAATTTATCTGTTGATATGGACCCAGACACCAAGCCTATTTCCATTATTACCCATAGGATGGTCATTATTGAGTTAAAAAAATTGAAGGAGCTGTTATAGGATTTGTTTAGTAAGGGTTACATTATGCCTAGTATATCTCCTTGGGGTGATCCTGTCTTGTTCAAGAAGAAAAATGATGATTATATGTGTATGTGTATGGATTATAGTCAGTTGAACAAGGTGATAATTCTTAACAAGTATCCTCTTCCTTGCATTGATGATCTTTTTCCTAGCTTCAGGGTGGTGCATCAATATTTTCAAAAATCAATTTGTGAACCGGGTATCACCCATCAAAGAATAGAGCTTTGGATGTGTCAGAGATGGCTTTTCAGAGTCAGTCGGTCATTATAAGTTCTTGTTCATGTCTTTTGGGTTGAGTAATGCTCCTACAGTATTTATACAATTGACAAATTATGTGTTTTCCATATCTTGACTCCTTTATCATTCTATTCATAGATGACTTCTTGGTTTGTTCCAAGGATGAGGTTGATCAAGTGAATCATTTGATAATTATCCTTTAGAGATAGTGTAATGAATAGTTGAATGTCGGTTTTCCAAGTCTGAGGTTTGGTTGGATTCTATGTATTTCTTGGGCCATATGGTGACCAAGGGTAGTATTATTGTTGATCTAGCCAAGATAGCAGCAATTTGTGATTGGTCTAGAGCTACTTCTTCTACCGGGATTTAGAGTTTTGTTGGTATAGCAAGTTTTTATCATTATTTACAGAGGGGTTCTTGTCTATTATGGTTGCGTTGACCAAGTTGACTGAAAAAAGTGGTATTTCAGTAGATGGGTATGTGTGAGAAAAGGTCCCAAAATGATCAAAAGTTGTTGACTTTGACCTTGCCCAAGGAGGGTGTGGGTTTACCATATTTTCTTATGCTTCTGGATTTGGTTTTGGTATTGTTTGATGTAGGAGTATGATAACTCTCAACTTACATATTAATTTAAGTGCAAGGTGGTCATCATTAATATATTTACCCAACTTTGGAGTAGGGGTCGAATCTACGAGGAACAATGTGAGTGGCGACTAAATATTTTAGAACTATAGATACTAGCTAAATTCAAACAAATAGTACAAAAATATTAAATGGGGGGGGGGGGGTTTGAAAGATATCACACTTAATATTTCTTTTTGGGATTTTCTAGTATAAATTTGGGCTACGAATAATTAGGCATGGATCTTGGGATTATACTTTCCAAGGGGTAACGTATGCATGAGTGTGTGATAATTTGATGCAAATTCTAAATGTTGGTGATATGGTAGGCTAGGTTAGAAATCTTTGAGGCTAGTTCATCAACAAAACCCCAAGTGTGTCACTCATTGACCCTTTTGGGTACCTAATGAGTGCTTCAATCAAAACCACCTAATACCTCATTTAGACACCTCTATTTCTAGGATGGTGCCTTAGGTATAGTCAACTTCCCAATCACCCTTATGTCTAAGATAGTGAAAATTAGTCAACCATACTCATAAATTGTCTATTATTACCTTGGTTCCCACATCCCTCTTACAAGGATTAAATGGGCTCCTAAAGTTCACTCAAACGCCTCTTTCAAGGATAATTTAAACTTTCAAGAGCTTGGTATTTTCATCCATCAAGCCCATTTGGGTATTTGGGGTTTTCACCTACAAATACCAACCAATTTATTCAACAAATAGTAGAAACCAATATCACAAACTAGTAAATGCACAAAAAGTCACATCTCACACATATTTACACCCTATTCTAGCATAATCTCAAGATACTAGATACTGATAAGTTAAATAAGTAATGATTTTACCCAACATTTCCATTGATTTGATTTGATAAAATCTAAGTGAATGTTACTCCAAACTACGATATCCAATAAATCTGCAATGAGAGTTCACAAATTCTTCACTTGGAAGTTACTCCAAAATATTCTTCATCCAAAATCTATACAATATTTTTCTTCTCTAAGAATAGAGGCTACAAACCCTAGAACAATGTTAAAAATTTGGGAAGAGAGAATATGATGAATAATAGGGTTTGAGTCCTATTTTTTTTCAAATTTAGGACTAGCCACGTGTATTGATATTTCTGCCCTTGGGGTGCACTTTACCATTGTGCCGCGATCGTATAGGCTTGTTTGCGAATGCGATCTACTCCCATGACCGCGATATGTTGACCTTCTTGACTGACCACAATCGTGATCCTTAGACTGAAACCACAATAACTGAGGCCATTTCTACTATAGGTCTTCATCTGCACTTTCTAGCTTCCTCTTGATCATTTTTATCTCCAATCCACATCTTGCTATTTCCTCAACTATGTGCCTACAAAATATGGATATTAGTGCATTTAATTGCAACTATGTCTCATTTATTCATTCAAAACATGATAATTTGCACGAATGTTAAGTGCAAATGAGTGGTACGATCACCACTCACCAACACCCCTAACTTAAAGCTTTTGCTTGTCCTGAAGCAGCACTACTTCTTACCATGAGACAACAATTATCTATCCCCAAACTTAATTCCTCCAAGCTCACAATGACTTCAGCTTAGTCACAACCACAAGTAGCTCGTTACACTTGGGATAAGCATTTTTCATTATATCCCTCAACATAAAATGCAATATCTACAAATCTACAAGACTTCTAAGAGAAACCAAGAAACAACAACCAATACTCTAAAAGGGGCTCAATTTGGACCAAAACTAGGCTATACTCTATTTTCCTCATTCTCAGAAAGTGATAAAATCACCTACCTCAACTCATTCACATGCCTTCTCATAAGAAAGAAAATTTCACACACCAAGTTACCAAGTATATAACAAGGAATTTAAGTGAAAAAACTCTCTCCTCCATCAAATTACTCTCTATGTTAACAAGTGTCATACCATAGGCTTGCCCCTATTTTAAATCGCCACTACAAAGAAAGTACATAGCTAAGGATATCAATAGAATTTTTTGAGCTTGTAACGTAGGTTCAGGTTAGGGTAGGATATTATTTGAGAACAATATGGCTACACCCTTCCTTGAACATGTACATCACACTTTTTAGTCTATTTTTTTTACTATGGGCCACTCCTATTTGTTTTCTCTCTTTTGACATGCCAACTTTTTTTCTTCTTTTGTTCACTCATTCTCTTCTATTTCTTTTTCTTGCAATTTTCATGCAATTCTTTCCTTTATTGGACTTTTTTTTCTAATCATTTGTTTTCAATGTTTAGGCACTTGGGTATTTCACAAACAACTTCATGGCCCCAAACTTACTTCTATCAATCTTCACCACCCCTAACTTATGCTTTTAGTCTCAAGTTGCTTTTTTAAGTTCAAGGAGGGTATAGTTAAAAAGAGGGGTAAGAAGAAGGGTTCATGGCTTATATTGTGTGCCAAAAAAAGGTCCAAAGGATCAAAGTGGGTAACTAGGGATTACACTTATTCATGGGTAGGGTTTTTAGGATAAAGTTGTTTCCAAAGTCACAAAGATGGACTAAGATCATTTCTCCAACCAAATACAATTAAAATTAGCTTTGAAAGACTAATAGGTCCAATTCTAGATAACACAAGTACACAAGAGATGAATGCAAATAGCTCACTACACAAGGCATGCAAAGTTTGCCAAAGAGGCTCAATTACCCCTCCTGTTAGAGACAAAATTGGTATATCTATCACTATAGACAAGTCCAACATTTTTGGAGTCACAAAAAAGAGAAAAAGTTTTGTTACAAAGTTGCTCTCATCTATGTCTGAGTTTTTCAAAATTTTTAGTATGAGGGGATAGATTGTTTTGCATTTGCACCATGCACAATTTGCTAAACATGGCAATAATTGAAGCTCTAGTCTCACATTTTGGCTCAATATGGGCCAACTAATCATATGGCTACTCAGGTTTCGCCAATGGTGCACAATAGGATCCTAAATTTACAATGCCACTGGTACTCAGACTTCCCTTGCATTACTGACTTAGATGCTATGGGTACTTAAAATTACCCTGCATCTATGGCTCAAAACCCAAACACATCGCTATACCCTTAAGAATGTCGTCACTAGATCTATTATAGGGCAAGGCTCGTCATTCATCATCATAATCCGAATAAAACCAAAGTAAAAAGAAAAACTAAAAATAAAAACCATGATAATCTATGAAAACGTGGGCACGCTCAAAGTGCCCAAATATAGCACCCAAAAAAAAATAAAACAATATCCAAAATGTCATTAAAACAACATAAAAAAAATTTCCATCTTATCAAAACAATATAAATGTACCCCCAAATAAAAAGCTAGAAGTGTCCCTACTGCATGATCAAAATAGCAAAAACACCAAGTAAGGGGTCCTTCCTGAATCTGCATTAGGAGCTGTCATCTCCTGCTGACTCTGAACCATCACCACTGGCATCAACAGTTGATCAATCAGTAGGGAACTTGTTGTCACTATCCAACCTAGGAAAAGGTAGTCGATCATTTGTTTTGAGCACCTTGAAGATGCCCTTTACCTCTTTCCATAACTTTTTAAAGAATTTATCTTTTTTCACCATCATCTCATTTGAATCCTTGAGATCCCTTTGTGATGCATCTAAGGCTGAATAAGCCCTCTTCAAGATGCCACCTTTGACTCTCTACTTCTTTTACTTTTCTTGGTATATCTCATAATCTGACTAGGCTACATATGAGTGGTGAATAGTAAAGGACTCTCTCAGTCCTTGAGGCAATTTGGACAAGAGCTCCCTAACCACACACATCTGACCTTATATATCATCGAAGAGGTTGGCTGATGAAGTTCTACAAGAGTCCATGTCCTACAAAGTTGATTTATCAAAGTCCACCTTCTTTTTCTTGCTCTAATCCGAGGTACCCTCACCCCAAAATTTAAGTGGGAAAATGTAGGGTCCTGGGTACACCCAAGTATCTGTAGCATATTCATCTACCTGCGTCCTCCTGCATAGATCTGTGATAATGGAAGGGAAGAGAATATGTGTACCTCCATGATTATTGAAGTTCCTCCACTCTAAGAGAACAATTTTGTCCACATCCAGGATAATGCCAGATAGGATATAATCCACCATTTGGGCTAGCCTATTTGTCACAATGGTCATATGCATACATGGCGATACTCTTCTATAGATGATATTATACTAAAGCCTGGCCTCAGCTGTAAAGTCATTTATCAAAATATCTCTGTTGGTGGTGGCCTTGGAACCTCTTTGTTAGGACATAAAATGTGGCCCATCCAGGTCCCTTGCTCGCATGCTTTTGTATAAAATAGCCCCATGTCAGCATCTGGGAGCCCATATACCTTATTGATCTACTCTGCTCTAAAGTTCACTTGCTTCCCCCAAATTTTCATCACTGGATTTATGAGAGAAACTATATTGAGGTTCGCGTAGAACTCACACACCCAATGCTTATTAGCATAGTAGGGGTCTGAGGGGAAGCACCTCCACCCGATAGCATTAAGTCTGGCATAGAAACCTAGGAGCTTCTCATCTATTTTTTTCCAAGTTGATACCCTTCTCAAGGAGTAGCTTTGTCCTAGGCAAGTCAACATAGTAGAGGGTTTAGCATTGAGCGACCATGAATCTGGTGCTGTCAAAATCTCCTTAGTACCTGAAAGCAATACATGATAGACCATCATTAGCACTATCATATCCAAAAACATGCTAGATTAATCAACCAAACTCATATGGTAGTGTTATAGAAGGTTTTGGGGTGAGAACTGGATGGGCAGGAATTTTGGTTTCTGCAGACACTACCCTCAGGTATGGCGATCATAAAGCAATGGCCGCAATCACGGTACCGCAATCTCGATCACCAGGAACGCAATCGCAGTACCTGAGACCATAGTTATCAATCTGCACATCACTCAAAACATATAATTTTAGCCCCTATTTTGTGTTCCAACTAGGCACATAAACATCAACAACAATGAACAAAGCCTAGGTTCCATAACTATCTCCCAAACACAAAGAAATTAAAATTGAACTCATTGGGGCATTAAGTCCAACACATGGTGTACTTGTTAGTTTCGATCATTTAAGGGATAAATCTAGGTTCTCAAGACTTCCCCATTAGTGTGTACACCAACAACAACACCTAACCCTAAAAAATAATCAGCAACATATATCGATTTAGCATTCATAATGACATTTCAAGAAATTCCCTATGCTACAAATTCTAAGTATGCAATTATATTAAAAATAAGGTAAGTAAGACAACATTCAAAGTATGGTGATGTAAATGCATTGGAATGACATTTAGATACTGTACACAATGCCAACAACTTGAGAGAATTTGAGAGAACTTGAGAAAGGTGTTTGATAAGAAATAGAAGTCAGATGGTCATTTAAGATGATTTGATTGAGATAGCGGTCCTAGTTCTGTGATCACAGCCATACAAACTCCACAATCGCGGTGGCAAGGACTGCGGTCGTGGTAACTGAGACCAAAATCTAGGTCTCTAAACTTCTCTGTTCAGTCTAATATACCAACTTCATATGTTCCCTTTTTCAATTTCAATCAACATTCCTCATAGCATTACTTTTTCATTGATTATGCATGAACAAATGTAAAAATAAAATCTAATCTATCATGCATAAATATGGGCCGCTGTTCATGGCATGATGGGGTTCCTCCTATCGAGCGCTTAGTTTAACATTAGAGCATGACGCCTCCTCCATTACCTTTTGTGCTCGTACTTAGAATATTTGAATCTCCAACCCAACATTCATTCACTATGCAATGAGCGGCAGAGGGATAAAAGATTCAGATCTTCTAAGATAAAACTTGGAAGAAGTGAGGCAATGATGAGGGAGCTTCTATCTCGCCATTTTAAAGACTTGAACCTTTTACCCAATTACACATCGAATTTCTAGTTTGGCTCATTGGGCAAAGGTGGGGACATTAATAGGCCAGTAGTTGCACATTGGAAGTTGAAGTCCTTGGCTATTGATGGTAGGGCATCCATGTGCTCACTTGGATTACCAAATCCCAAAATGTAGGAATTGTACTCCTTCTCCTCATAATCCACCATTTACCTAGGTAGATGGATTATTATCACATCCTCTAAGTACAACATTGAAAAGTGGTTTGAATGCGGTCTAACCCCTAATTCTGGGATTTCATCCTTTGTATCACTTTCACACCAAAATAAACTAAAGTCATCATAAGGGAATGGCTTTGATTCTTCCTTCGACTATAAATAATTCCCTTTATTTTGGCATCTTTATCCTCATTTGATTCGGTTGATTTGGAAATTACTAAGGATTCTTCACTACCAAGCTCATTATCATAGCTTGGTTTCTCTTCTTTATTAGTCTCTTCGTGGGTAATGGGCAAAGTAATGGTATTTTCAAGTTTTGATTCCATGCCCATTTCCTCTATCTTGATAATTTCCCTTCTGAATGCCTTGTTTGATTGATATATGTCTTACATATTCTCCCCCATTGTTATTACCTAATACAAAATAGTTTGAAGCATTGCTTTAAAACTATTGGGTCCGGTATGTTGCTCTTTCTTCGCTCATGATAAGACCTATCAAACTCATAAGAAGAACTAGCAACTCGGTTAGCATAATAAGGGGAGAGGGCATTGGGGAAATCACTCTAATGTGTATCTCGGCCACCACATAAAGAAAAAGTATACTCCTAATAGGATCGAAATGGTGTTTCCATCTCTCTCTAAGGAGAATATGTGCAATCTCTTCCAAAGTGGGGTTCATCATAATATGGACATGGATTGTCAAAATAGGACTTCCTACTACCAAAATCATATTTTTAGAAAGATGCCATAGAGAAAAGTAAAGTAGAAACAAAAATCTACTGAACACAAGAAACAAAAGAAAATCACAAAAAAATATTTACAAGTTTGAAATCAAGCAAGTAAGCTAGAATTCCAAAGAACTCAATACACCAAATTATTCCCCGACAACGACATTATTTTTGATAATTCTCAACTTACACATCAATTTAAGTGCAAGGCGGTTACTGTCAATATATTTACTCAACTTTGTAATCGTGGTCAAATCCATGAGCAACAATGTGAGTGGCGACTAAATTAGTTTGAAACTATAGATACTAGTTAAATTCAAACCAATAGTACAAAAAAGATAAAAATAGGGGGTTTAAAAGATATCACACTTATTATTTCTTTTTGGTATTTTCTACTATAAATTTGAGGCTAAGAATAATTAGAGTTTAGGCAATTAGGCACGGATCTTAGGATTATGCTATCCTAGGGGTAACACATGCATGAGTGTGTGATAATTTGATACAAATTCTAAGTGTTGGTGATGTGGTAGGCTAGGTTAGAAATCTTTGAGGCTAGTTCATCAACAAAACCCCAAGGGTGTCACTCATTGACCCTTTTGAATACCTAATGAGTGCTTTAATCAAAACCATCTAATACCTCAATTAGACAACCCCTATTTCTAGGATGGTGCCTTAGGTATTGTAAACTTCACAATCACCCTTATGTCTAAGATAGTGAAAATTAGTCAACCATGATCATAAATTGTATATTATTGCCTTGGTTCCCACATCCCTCTTTTAAGAATGATATGGATTCCTAAAGTTCACCCAAACACCTTTTTCAAGGATGGTTTGAGCTTTTAAGATCTTGGGATTTTCATCCATCAAACCTATTTGGGTATTTGGGGCTTCAACCTATAATTCCAACCAATTTATTCAAGCAATAGTTGAAACCAACATCACAAACTAGTAAATGTACAAAAAATCACACCTCACATATATTTACACCCTATTCTAGCATAATCCCAGGAGGAAAAACTAGCTACTCATAAGATAAATAAGTAAAGATTTTACCCAAAATCTCTATTGATTTGATTTGAGAAAATCTATGTGACTGTTACTTCAAACTATGAGATCCAACAAATCTTCAAAGGTAGTCACAAATCCTTCACTTGGAAGTGACTCCAAAATATTCTTCACCCAAAATCTATACAATATTTTTCTTCTCCAAGTATGGAGGTTACAAACCCTAGAACAATGTTCAAAATTTGGGAAGTGGTAATATGATGAATAATAGGGTTTGAGTCCTATATTTGTCAAATTTGGGATAAGACACGTGCATTGATATTTCTACCCTTGGGCTGCACTTTTCCATTGTGCCACGATCGTATAGGATTGGTCGCGATTGTAGCTACCACAACCACGATTAGCTCCGTGACTGTGATAAGTTGACCTTCTTAACTTACTGCAATCACGGTCCTTAGGCCGCGATCGTGGTAACTGAGCCCATATCTACTCCAGGTCTTCAGTTGCACTTTTTTGCTTCCTTTTGATCATTTTTAGCTCCAATCTACATCTTTCTATTTCATTAACTATGTTCCTATAAAACATGGATATTAGTGCATTTAATTGCAATTATATCTCATTTATTCATTCAAAAAATGGTAATGTGCATGAATATTGAGTGCAAATAAGTCAAAAAATCACCACTCATCAGAGAATAAGGTGATTTCTTATACCTCTCATCAATTGAATCCTCATGAGATAATTGACCATACTCAAGATTCAGAGTTTGCAGCCATAGTGTTTATGTTAAAGTATTGGTGACATTACTTGTAAGGAGTTCCTTACAAGATTTTCTCAAATCATCATAGACCTTAGTACTTCTTCAATCAATAGGATATTAGTTTGAGATAATAGTAATAGCTTGAGTTGTTTAATTATTATAATCTCACTATTTTATATCCATCTAGCCTAAATAATAGGGTTGTACATGCCTTTAGCAAAAAGTTTACTCATATAGGGAGTTTAGCTTATATCTTGACCCAAGAGTGTCCATTAGCCGTGGAGATTTAGTCTTTAGCTAACCAGATGGTTGGGCTTGATATTTTAACACTTGAGAATCATTTAATCTTTGTTGATGAAAGATCTTCTTTGATGGAGTAAATTTGAGCACACCAGTTTGATGATGATAGTTTGAGGGTAATTTGGGATATGGTGTTGAGTGGTGAGGCTAAGGAAAAATATCTAGATTCTAATAGTGTTTTGAGGATTGGAGGTCTAGTTTGAGTATTAAGATTTAGTGGATGTATGAGAATGATTCGTAAAGAGACACATTATTCCAGATACTTTATCTATCTAGGGTTGACTATGATATATTGTAACTTAAACGAGCATTATTGGTAGGGTCATATAAAGCAAGATGTGGTAGATAATATAGGTCATTGCTTGTTTTTTTAGTAGGTGCAGCCCAAGCATCAGAGACTAGGTGGTGTGCTTCAGAGATTAACCATTCCAGAGGATTAATAGGACTAGATCACTATTGATTTATTGAGCGGGTCACATAGTACTTTTTGTAGTTCTTAAGGTATTTAGGTCATCGTGGGATTAATTGACCAAATTAGTCCATTTTATGCCTATTCTACATTTCTAAGTAGAAGTGAGAGCAGATCACTATGGTTTTCTTAAGTGGTTTGCCTTGTACTTCACGCGGTTCTTCAGGTATTTAGGTCATTGTGGGATCTATTGACCAAGTTAGCACATTTTATGCCAATTTTAATTTCCTTCAATATCAAGAGATTGCTCATTTCTATATTTGAGAGATAGATTGTCTTCATAGGGTACCCATGTCCATTATTTCAGACATAGGCTCAATGTTCACTTCTAGATTTTTTGAGAAAAGTTGGTTAGTTAGGTTGACCTTATCACAACTTTCTACCCCAAATGGATGGTCTGTCAGAGTGGACTAATCGGGTTTTGTAGAATATATTTTGCACATGTTTTATGGACTTCAGGGGTCAGTGGGAACAATATTTGGCTTTAGTGGAGCTCTCTTATAAAATAGGTACCATTCAAGTATTGAGATTTCAGTTTTTGAGGCATTGTAAATCACCTTTTGGTTGGTTTAAGACTTCAAAGGTTAGATTCTATTGCACCAACTTTCTTCACAAGTCTATGGATAGGTTTCAGATGATTTATGAAAAAACTTTGAGCAACCTATAGTAGGAATAAGATTTATGTAGACTATTGGCTATATGCCTTGAAGATTGAGACTAATGATTGATTTTTCCTCCATATGTCGCTCATAAAGAGCTTGAATAGGTTTGTAAAAAAGGGCAAGTTCATCCCTAGGTATATTGGGCATTTTGAGATTCTTCAGACTATTGGGGAGGTTTCCTTTGAGTTGTCCTTACCTCCAGACCTTTTAGCTATTCATCTAATTTTTATGTATCTATTATTTGATGCTATATTTTGCATAAGTCCCATGTGCTTTGTTAGGAATTGGTTTAGTTTAATGAGAGGTTGACCATTATAAATGGGCCAATGTCTATTTTATCCATGGAAGTGAGACAATTGCATTTTATATATATTCTTATGGTTAAGGTTCAACAGAGACACCATCCTTTTGAGGAGGCTACTTGAGAGGTTGAGTCTAACATGTGCATTATTTACCCTCATCATTTCACAGATTCAAGTATTTATTTTCCTTTTAGTTTGAGGACAAACTAGATTATTAGGGGGTGTTTGGAAGGGATTTTTTAAGTGCATAAGACCTAAAACCCAAAATTCAAAAGTAGGTAGCAGCTTACTTTGGGCTTTTGGAAATTTTAATACTTTCTAAGTCTAAAGTTCTTAAAAGCACTTTTGATCTTTTCCAAACCCTAAAAAATTCTTAAAATCCAAAAGAACTTAAAAATAAGTCAATCCAAACACCTCTTAGTGGTGGATACTGCATTGGCCTGAAGAGTGAAATCTTGATTTTTTTTGTATTTTAACCAGTTTACCCGTATCTGTAGTTGCTACATGTTCATTTTGGAGTGTGAGGATAGCTAACATGGTTCTTAATGTTATTAGGAGTTATTTAGTAGAGTTTATAATTTTTAGAGGCTTTAAAAGTTTCATATTTGAGTTCGGTCAACATTTGATATTCTGAGTGTCAGAGGTAATTTAGACAATTCCATTAGGTTTGAAATGTCTAATTAGGGTTAGTAGTGGGGTTGGATAGGATTTTAAGCCTTTAGTTTATGTTTTGACCCTCTATTTGAAAACCTACTAAAATAAGCCTTAAAAGGCCTTAAGGGTTAATTTGTTGAAAATGATCTATTTTTGAAAATCCAATCTTGTCATTAAGTTTGTGAACATAGAATAACCTAGTAGCATGTATGGTTTGTATCTACGGGGTCTCCATTAAATTTCTAGGGTCATTTTTGAGCTTAGTAGGCTTGCACCAAAGTCAACAATTACTGATATCTGGTGCAGCCACTTAAGAGTCTAAGTTTTTCTTATGCGGCAACTGCTTTAGAGACCCAAAAATACTTAAGTGGTAGCGGCTTTAGCACAAGGCCTCACTTAAGAGGTATCTACTTTAGCTGCCCAGTACCATTAAGTTGTAGCTGATTATAGCCCCTTTTTCTCAATTTTTCACCATTGTATGACTTTGAGCTTCTGGTTTGGACGATTTGTAAGGTTTTATTCATCGTTTGAGCTTTGATAAACTCCAAAACCTTAATTCCATTTCTTTTTATTGATTTATCTTATCAAAACACTCTTGAATCTTGGTTTCAGCATGGGATTTTACAGATTTTTTTTAGAAAAAGTTTTGAAATATTTTTTATTCAATTTGGACATTATTTTAACTCGTTTTTGCATGGGTTTTCAACTATAGATTCATTTTAACCTTGGGAAATGTATATCTAAAGAAAAATTCTAATTCTACTACTTTTATTTGCTAACTCATTTTTTAAACCCCATATGAACCCGACTCAAATATAAGTAATATGGGTATCACTAGATTTTTTAATGCATAGATGCTATATTGAAATATTATAGTTGATCCCAAGGCCATTCGAAAGGGAAAATATCCATGTTAAAGAACTTTAGGCTTGGATTTCATATTTTCGTAGTAGCTTATGTTTTAACTTCTTGCGGATTACGATGGAGAGTTAATGAATAAGTAAAGCATGCTAAGTTTTTGGGAAAATAACTATGGGGATTATAATTTGATATTATTATTAATGTAGTGTTCCATAGTAGGGCTTATATTCTATTATTGTTGACTTGTATTATTTGATATTGTATGTTTCCCATTTCAGGTCTTTATTCGACATAAATGGCCTTATTTGTGCATTTAAATGCCTTTCTTATAGATATAGTATTTGTGTGGAGGCTTGAATTGTTTTTAAAGGTCTTATATCACGATAGAAATGCTCGAGTGAAGGGTTGATGTGATATTAATAATGTCTTATATGTATAATTACTCCAATGGTGCCTAATTAGAGTTGATAATCATGAATTGTGGACACATTGAGTCAAGCTCTGTGATCACTTATATATATATATATTGAATGGATTGGATATCTTTATACTAATTTGATTATGATCATTTTTCATGAACCGAGCCTACCCCCTAGTCATAACACTGTGCTTAGAGTCACAAATGACCCTATGCTAACCCATGGCCCGTTATTGCACTAACAATATTGAAAACAATTAAAACTCACTAATGTGGAAATAATAAATCTAATTAATAAGCTAGATAAATAGGCCATAAATGATAACATCTGAACTACCCATAAAGCTAAAAAATATAATTTATCCAACTATCTAAGATTCTCTAAATAAGATGAGTCGCTAGGATAAACCCTTAACAAACTATAACTTTCTGATATTGAAATAAACAAAACAAATGAAATACTGATATTAGCCCCCAAATATTGATGACTCACTACTACGAGTGATGTTGTAGGAGATCATACTAAGCACGAACTGTATGCTGAGCATTATAACCTATATTATGAGATAATATAATGGAAAAAAACTATGTGATCAATACATTAAATATACTAGTATGTGAGATAGGAATAACTGATACAGGTTGAACATGATGCATGTAACATTGTAAGCTTATGCAAAACAAAGTAATGAACATAACTGAATACAAGGTGATACAAGTATCTAAATTCGAAGTATAGGTTGTGGATTATGGGAGATACTAATAACCTACATACCCCAATTTGAGTTAATTGTGGTCCAACTTGTAACCAGTAGGATGATTGTTCAGTACCTTGCCAAGGGTGCAAAAACTGACTGGCGTGTATCCACTAAACTGATGTCCAAAAGGATTGAGGTATCAAGCTTGGTCTGACGGGTGACTCTTTATAACCCCATGGCGGTGCCTTAGGACTTAGGGACTTCTACTAAAGGTCTTATCCTAACTGATAGGTGAACCTTCATCCCTGTATCTGCTCAATGCTAAGTACTACTCCAAACTAAATGACACTGATAACTAAAAATGATCAATTATAGTAATATTCTAAATATTATAAACATGAATTATCTGAAAGCATTCAAAACATTTACACCGGAGATTGAAATACTCAAAAGTATATGAATAAAATCCTAGGTTAGCGGGTGTTCATAACCCACCATCTTTGAAGAATACAGCTAATCATGGTAATACTATAAACTAACGAAACAAGGAATTTCATACCTTAATCCCAAAATCTTGATTTTATCAATATAATAAGTTTCATTGTGATGAGTATAGAGATCAGATCATATTTATGGCAAAACATATATTCATAGTTTAGTCCAAAAATAAAACTGTAATCCAAATGAATTCACACTATTCATGGAAATCCTAAACTTGAAGGGTGACTTAAACTTGAGGAGTTGAGGTAGATTTTGGACTCAATGGGTGTAAAAAATTTCATCAATGAAATCCCACATACATGAGGTTGAAAAACTGGGTGACACCTTTGAATTTGGAGCTCGAAGTTTGAGAACGCTTGCCCTTTCTTGAAGGAGAAAAAAACCCCTTTCTCTTTAAATTTTATAAGTGACGAATTTTTTTTATTTTAGTAATGAGGTCCTAGGGTAATATTAAATTTAAAATCATCCTTAAAATAACCGAAAAAACATATTTTTGAAGTAAAAAAGTAAGAAAGGACTGACGGTGCCCCAATTAAATTAGAAACTCAAAACTGATGCAACACCCATGCTAGACCTTCCCATAATCATGGGGTAAAACTGCGATCATGGGCTGTGTTTGAGTTTAGAAGCTTGATGTGATCTCTCCGAGCATAATTAGATTAGCCTTGTTATGATCATGGTACCTTCCTACAAATATACCTTGGTTTGTAGGTTGAAGTTTCAAATTGAATCATACTTTGGACTCACGATTCTACCTCAGATCATCATCATAAGGCATAGTCGTGGTTCTATCTCATGTTTGGAAGGTATATTTGTTAACATTTAGATATTTGCGCTATTTAAGTCAGACGATACAATTTTATGGTTATACAATATAACCACGATTGTGGTTTTGCTTGTAACATCTCACTGTTAGATAGTGCTTTATTAAAATGGCCATAACTTTTTAATCTGATATCTAATTATGGCAAACTAGATTTTTTGGAAATAAGATCCAAAAATTTATCATTTGGTGGGTAATGAGCTCAAAAATACTTCAGAATCTATAAGTTATCACATTTAAAGCTGACCATAACAAGATACTTCAGAAGAAATTAATTAGTACAAAAGGTATTGACTTGGCCATGTACTAGGAGTTACTTAAGGCCTTATTACAAATCTAAATCACTATGCATACTATCCAAAATTGATGTTTGATCCTACATGTACTTGAAGGATGGTTCTAATCTTATCTTGAATTTTCTAGGGTGTTACAACATTATATCCTCATTCCATGCATGTACATTCATGAGATACCAGGTTCATTGAGGAACATTGTTTTGAAAGAAAAAGATACATTTTTATAAGAACCCTCTCAGTGAACATGATCTGGAGAGGTGGGTTAAGACATAAACTCAGTCTGTCTGTACTCTCTTAGCTTAACTAGCCACATTCGAGGATGAATATTTCCTAGGGGGAGTTATTGTAATACCTCGTATTTCCCTAGCTTATATTAACCCTTAGTACATGGGTTAACCTAAAAATATTTTTGGAATACTTAGTAATTTTTAGATTTGTGCCTGCCATTGTATAGGAAATTCAATTAGTTTTCCAATGATATAAAATTTGCCTAAATCCGACAACCAAGTAAGAAGTTATGGTAATTTTAAGTTTTAGTCATTAAACATCGTCATTCTGTCCATTAGCGCATCGTGGAGCATGTTAAGATGACAATTGTCAATTTCCAGTGTTGCTCCATGATATTGACGTATCACGCCATAGACTAAGTTCCCAATTATCAATTTTTAGTGTACCAATGCGATTCCACCGCATCGCGCTACCGTGCAATTTCCCAGTCGTCATTTTCCAGTGGCTTGGCGCGACAGTGGCGCGTCGCGCTAGGGGTCCAGATCGGGAAAATTTCTCAAAAAATCAAACTTACGGCCAGGATTAAAATAGTCTTTCCCATGATTTTATTTCACTAAGATGTGGGATTTACACCCTAAAACCGTGTAAAACCCTTGATTATTCACTTTTCCACAAAATTATAAGGCAGTTCTCTTTCTAGAAAACAAACCCCAGCTCTCAAGAATCAAGGTCAACCCAAGAATTTCTCCAAGAACACATGAAATTAAGGTATGTTAGATATTCATTCCTGGGTCCTTACCTTCCATGGAGCCCAAGAATCCTTTTTCAATATACAAGTTTTATGATTTCCATGTTAGAATTAGATTGAATTCATGTTCATGATGTTGTCTGAGTTTAATCCATGATTTAGATTACAAGTTCCGAGAATTGGTTCTAGCATGTGCTGAATTACATGATATTAATGATTAACCCTTCAATTTGCAAGTTGATTGTTGTAACCATGTTAACCCTAAGTGTTTATGGCTTAACGAACCAAGTATGCTTCTTATGTGTTTTAATAATTGTCTATGAGAATGAAATAATTCTATATAGCATGCTAACGTGTATTCCCCATTCATGTACAAGTTAATGCATTACAAGTGTTTGATAGAATGTCTCCATGAATAAATTATGAACAAGTGAACATTGTTATGTTATTCAAGATTATTCTTTGCTTTATTTTTCATGTTATCGAGTCCTGGGGGTATTTAATACCCGACAAATTATCTATTTACCCAAAAACCAACTACTCTTTGGGCTACCCAGTGGCTAATACTGCTGCAACTAGAATTTGAGACATCACCCAGAGGAATCCTCCTTTTTTTAAGGGATCTAAGTTAGAAGAGGATCCATAGGAGTTCCTCAATCAGGTTCAAAAAGTCACAAACATCATGGGAGTGAATTCCAGTGAGAGTGTCGAGTTATTCGCCTATCATATAAAAAATGTATCCCAACATGGTTTAATCAGTGGAAGATAGACAGATGTATAGATGTAGAGCCCATAGAGTGAGAAGAGTTTTCTACTACCTTCCTAGATAGATTCTTTCCTTAGAGCTGAGAGAAGCCAAAGTGTTAGAGTTCATTAATCTCAGACACGGTATTATAAGATTAAAACAGTTTTCCCCCAAGTTTATTCAGTTAGCCGGGAATGCTCCCCATGTAGTGGCAGACAATAGGTCCAGAATGAGCAAGTTCTTATCTGGGGTATCAAATAGTATGGTTAAGAAGTTCAGAACAACAATGTTGATTAAGAACATAGACATATCTAGGCTTATGGTCCATGCTAAACAGATTGACGAGCATTATCTTAATAAGAAGGAGAGAGAGAATAAGAAGGCTAGATTAGGTATCTTTAATTTTAGTCATCCTAAGTCAGAATGTGGTAACCATTCCGAGTTTTATCCAAAGTCTTCAGTCCCAGCTTCATCTTCAACCCGTGTACCGATGACCCAAGATATCATAAGCAATGGTCATACTATTCAATTTTGTGGAGAGTGTGGTAAGAATCATAAGGGTGTATGCAGAGATGGCAGTGATATTTGTTTTGGGTATGGAAAGCTAGGCCACAAAGTAGAGATTGTCCTCAGTCAGGTTCTCAGGGTTAGTATAGTCGTCCCTCAGCTCAGTCAGGTTGCCTGAATCAACCAGGTGCATCTTCCAATGCCACCAGTGGTTATTGCCTAAATATGTTTTATGCACTTCAGTTTAGATAAGATCAGGAAAGTTCTCCTGATGTGGTCATTGGTATGTTACAGATCTCCCATTTACATATTAGTGCCATAGTTTCACATCCTACATATTCAGTCATGATTTAGTTCGTAGGTGCCCCATGTATCGTCTCATACTTTTCCTTAGTATCTTATCCAAGTCAGCATTCTTAAGGGACATAGCATCCCAAGGGGGAGATGAACTATAACCATTAAGCTATCATGATCTAAACCTTCCATTTTCTCTTCACGTAGCAAATCCAGTTGAAGTAATGGGTCCTTATAGTTGACCCTCAAGTCCCAATCTCAGTCGTATGACCATTCCCCTATCATGAAACATATCCAAGAAATCAATTCAGTTTATGTATCACGATATAAACTTAGTCATGGCCTCATGTTCCCGTTCATGCATATTCAGTCACGTATTCATTATTTCATTCAGACATGTATTCATACATCAAACATGCATGTTTAGAATATAAGTTTAGTCTACCAGACCAGTCATGTAATTATACTTCAGTTGTGTATGTCTAGTTCAGTACATAAACTCAGTCTATCTATACTCTCTTAGCTTAACTAGCCACATTCGAGGATGAATGTTCCCTAGGAGGATATATTGTAATACCCCATATTTTCCTAGCCTATATTAACCCTTAGTACATGGGTTATCCTTAATAAATTTTTTGGAATACTTAGTAATTTTCAGATTTGTGCCTGCCATTACGTAGGAAATTCAATTAGTTTTCCAATTATATAAAATTTGCCTAGATCCGACAATCGGGTAAGAAGTTATGATAATTTTAAGTTTCAGTCATTAATCATCGTCATTCAGTCCAGTAGCGCATCGCAGATCTTTTTAAAATGGCGATTGTAAATTTCCAGTGTTACTTCACGATATTGATGCATCATGCCATAGACCAAATTATCTATTGTCAATTTTCAGTGTACCATCATGATTCCAACGCGTCACGCTACCATTCAATTTCCCAGTCATCATTTTCTAGTGGCTTGGAATGATAGTGGCACATCGGACCAAGGGTACGGATCGGGAAAATTTCTCAAAAAATCAAAGTTGCGCTCAGGGTTAAAATAGTTTTTCCCATGATTTTATTTTGTCAAGATATGCAATTTAAGCCCTAAAACCCATGTAAAACCTTAATTATTCACTTTGACCCAAGATTATAAGGTAGTTCTGGCTTAAGAAAACAAATCCTAGCTCTCAAGTATCAAGGTCAATCCCAAGAATTTCTCCAAGAACTCATCAAATTAAGGTATGTTAGATGTTCTTTCCTGGATCCTTACCTTCCATGGATCCCAAGAATCCTTTTTCAATCTACAAGTTTTATGATTTCTATGTTTGATTTAGATTGAATTCATGTTCATGATGTTGTTTGAGTTTAATCCATGATTTAGATTACAAGTTCCAAGAATTGGTTCAAGCATGTGTTGAATTACATGATATTCATGATAAACCCTTCAATTTGAAAGTTGATTATTGTAACCATGTTAACCCTAAGTGTTTATGGTTTAATGAACTAGGTATGCTTCTTATGTCTTTGAATAATTGTCTATGAGAATGAAATAATGTCATATAGCACGCTAATATGTATTCCCCATTCATGTACAAGTTAATGCTTTACAAGTGTTTGATGGAATGTCTCTATGAATGAATATGAATAAGTGAACATTATTATGTTATTCAAGATTGTGCTTTGCTTTATTTTTCATGCTATCGAGTCCTGGGGGTATTTAATACCCAACAAATTAGCTATTTACCTAGATCCAATGTCAGTTGCAAAATATTATTAGTTATGTCACGATCAGTAGCACTCTCAGTCCATTACATAACTCAATAGAATTTAGTCAGTTTCAAAATATAAGAAAACTCAGTAATCTTTGTGAATTTAGTCCAGTTCAGTCTAGTACAATAGTTCAGTGTGTTTCAGTTGGGAGTAGTATTCGACACCGAGTGAACCCAATGATAGGGGATCAACTACTAGCAGAGGGTGTGATCCTTAGAACTAATCCTTGCATTCCAAAACTACGTAGCCAGTATAGGTAGAGGAAACACACCTGCCAGTTGAGGTTTGATGAGGTTCTCTACCTGTTAGTAGAGTGTAACACCATACTCGATTAGGGAAGTTAGTAGTAGGGGGTTACTCTTCAGTTTGTCTTTCCCCATGGAACGGTACTGACACCCATCTAATTGGGGTTACAAATTAGACCCCTTTTAGTTTAGACTGGGCCATGTCAGCTAGATGATTACCTCCTACAGTTTCAGTTTTGATCTCAGTCTTCAGAATAGAAGTCAGTCAGTTCTATGGAGTCAGGACTGTCAGATACAATCACTCAGTTATTAGTAATTCAGATTATCAATGATCCCAGATTATTAGTATATTTTATTATCAGTTATCAGATTGAGTTCTAGTATACTTAGTCCCAGTATGCACAGTATATTCAGTAGTTACAGATCCTCCATGTATGCTAATCCAGCTCTTGCTTATCATTCAGTTAGTTATTGTTCATGCATATAAACCCATGCATTCAGTCTTACCTCATTTAACATACCAGTATATTTCCATGCACTGACCGTATACCCATTTATTATGCTATGATGTTTCATATCATAGGTTCGGACGCTCAGGTTCCTGACCACGCTTAGCCAGATTCAGCCAGTAATAACAGATTAAGTAGTGAGTCCTCATCTAATTAGGATATTCTTTTATTTTAGTACTTCAGCTTAGCAGTATTTTAGTAGATGTAGTTAGTTGGAGAATTATCCCATCAACTCCACTTTCAGACAGATTCAGTTAGAGGCTTTTAGACTAGATTTTTAGATAGTATTCAGTTTTATAGATGCTATTTTTTATTAGTATTTTAGATGTCTTGAACCTTATGGCATTTCAGCCCATTATTCCGCATTTATTTAGTATTATTATTTAGTGCTCACAATAGATATCATTTATGGGTTAGCTTATGGTCTTTCAGGGTTGTAAGCACTGTGTAGCATTCAAGTTGTAGACTCGGGGGAATCCTTCTTTCTTTATGGGATCTAAGTTAGAATAGAATCCACAGGAGTTCCTCAATCAGGTTCAAAAAGTCACAAACATCATGGGAGAAACTTCTAGTAAGAGTGTCGAGTTAGCCACCTTTCATATACAAGATGTATCCCAACATGGTTTAATCAGTGAAAGGTAGATAGACGTATAGATGTAGAGCCCATAGAGTGGGAAGAGTTTGCTACTACCTTCCTAGATAAATTATTTCCCTTATAGCTGAGAGAAGCCAAAGTGTTACAGTTCATTAATCTCTGATAAAGTAGTGTGAGCATAAAGGAGTATTCCCTCAAGTTTATTCTGTTAGCCAGGTATGCTACACATGTAGTGGCAGACAATGGGTCTAGAATGAGCAAGTTCTTATCTGGGGTATCAAATAGCATGGTTAAGGAGTGTAGAACAATAATGTTGATTAAGGAGATGGACGTATTTAGGCTTATGGTCCATGCTCAACAGATTGAGGAGCATAAGCTTAAAAAAAAGGAGAGAGCGAATAAAAGGGCTAGAACAGGTAGCTTTAATTTTAGTGATCCTAAGTCAGAAGGTGGTTACCATTCCTAGTTTCATTCAAAGTCTTCAGTCCCAGTTTTATCTTTAACCAGTGTATCGATGACCCAGGATATCATAAGCAATGGTCCTACTATTCAATTTTGTAGAGAGTGTGGTAAGAATCATAATGGTGTATGCAGAGTTGGAAGTGATATTTGTTTGGGGTATAGAAAGCCAGACCACAAAGTAGAGATTGTCCTCAGTCAGGTTCTCAAGGTTAGTATAGTTGTCCTTCACTCAGTCAAGTTACCTGAATCAACAAGGTGTATCTTCCAATGCCATCAGTGGGCAATACCTAAATATGTTTTACGCATTTCTATCCAGATAAGATAAGGAAAGTTCTCCTGATGTGGTCATTGGTATGTTATAGATCTCCCATTTACATATTAATTCCTCAGTTTCACATCACATATATTCAGTCACGATTTAGTTCGTAGCTACCCCATGCATCGTCTCATACTTTTCCTTAGTATCTCATCCAAGTCAACATTCTTAAGGGACATAGTGTCCCAAAGGGGAGATGAACTATAACCCCCAAGCTATCATGATAAAACCTTCCATTTTCTCTTCACGTAGCAAATTCAATTGAAGCAATGGGTACTTATAGTTGACCCTTAAGTCCCAATCTCAGTCGTACGAACATTCCCCTGTCATGACACATATCCAAGAAATTAGTTTTGTTTATGTATCACGATTTAGACTTAGTCATGTCCTCATATTTTCGTTCTTGCATATTCAGTCACGTATTTATTAATTCGTTCAAACATGTATTCATGCATCAGACATGCATGTTCAGAATGTAAGTTTAGTCTACCAGACTAGTCACGTAATCATGCTTCAATTGTGCATGTCTAGTTCAGTACATAAATTCAGTCTGTTTGTACTCTCTTATCTTAACTAGCCACATTCAAGGATGGATGTTCCTAAGGAGGAGATATTGTAATACCCTATATTTACCTAGCCTATATTAACCCATAGTACAAGGGTTATCCTAAATAAAACTTTTGGATACTTAGTAATTTTCATAATTGAGCTTGCCATTCTGTAGGAAATTCAATTATTTTTCCAACGATATAAAATTTGCCTAAATCTGACAACCAAGTAAGAAGTTCTGGCAATTTTAAGTTTCAGTCGTTAAACATCATCATTCAGTCCAGTAGCGCATCGCGTACTTTGTTAAAATGACAATTGTCAATTTCTAGTGTTACCCCATGATATTGGCGCGTCATGCCATAGACCAAGTTTACAATTGTCAAATTTCTAGTGTACCAACATGATTCCACAGCGTTGCGGTGCATTTCCAGTTCACAAATGAAGTGTCAACACGATACCACCACATCGCACCACCATGCAATTTCCCAGTCATCATTATCCAGTGGCTTGGCACGATAGTGGCGCATCACACCAGGGGTCCAGATCGAGAAAATTTCTCAAAAAATTAAAGTTGTACCCATCATTAAAAAGTTTTTCCCATGATTTTATTTCGTCCAGATATGGGATTTATGCCTTAAAATCGTGTAAAATCCTTAATTATTCACTTTTATCCAAAATTATAAGGTAGTCTCTCTTAAGAAAACAAACCTTAGCTCTCAATAATCAAGGTCAATCCCAAGAATTTCTCCAAGAACTCATCAAATTAAGGTATGTTAGATGTTCATTCCTTGATCCTTACCTTCCATGGAGCCCAAGAATCCTTTTTCAATATAAAGAATCCTTTTTCAATATACAAGATTCATGATTTCTATGTTTGAATTACATTCAATTCATGTTCATGATGTTGTTTGAGTTTAATCCATGAGTTAGTTTATAATTTCCAAGAATTTGTTCTAGCATGTGTTGAATTAAATGATATTCATGATAAACCCTTCAATTTGCAAGTTGATTATTGTAACCATGTTAACCCTAAGTGTTTATGGTTTAATGAACCAAGTATGCTTCTTATGTGTTTGAATAATTGTCTATGAGAATGAAATAATGTCATATAGCATGCTAATAGGTATTCCCCATTCATATAAAAGTTAATGCATTACAAGTGTTTGATGGAATGTCTCTATGAATGAATTATGACCAAGTGAACATTGTTATGTTATTCAAGATTATGCTTTGCTTTACTTTTCATGCTATAGAGTTATGAGGGTATTTAATACCCAACAAATTAGTTGCTTACCTAGAGCCAGTGTTAGTTACAGAATATTATTAGTTATGTCATGATAAGTATCACTATCAGTCCGTTACACAACTCAGTAGAATTCAGTCAGTTGCAGAACTTAGGAAAACTCAGTAATCTTAGTGAATTTAGTCTAGTTCAGTCCATTACAACAGTTCAGTGTATTTCAGTGGGGAGTAGGATTTAGCACCAAGTGAACCCAAGGATGGGGTCTCACTTGCTAGCAGAGGGTGTGATCTTTAGAAGCAAATCTTGCATTCCAAAACTACTTATCCAGCATATGTGGAGACATCACACCTGGTAGTTAAGGGTTGATGAGGTGCTCTACCTGCCAGTAGAGAGTAACACCGTTCTCGTTTAGGGAACCTACCAGTAGAGGGATACTCTTCAGCTTATCTTTACCCATGGCACGTTACTGACACCCTTCTAATTTATTCAGATTGAGGCATGTCAGTTAGATAATTACCCCCCACAATTTTAGTTTTGCTCTCACTCTTTAGAATATAACTCAATCAGTTCTATAAAATTAGAACTGTCAGATATAATCATTCAGTTAACAGTAATTCAGATATTTAGTGATCCCAGATTATCAGTATATTCAGTTATAAATTATTAGATTCAGTTCCAGTATGCACAGTATGTTCAGTAGTTACAGATCCTCTATGTATGCTAATCTAGGTATTGTATATCATTCAATTAGTTATTATTCATGCATATGAACCCATGCATTAAGCCTTACCTTATTTAGCATACCAGGACATTCCCCATGTACAGACCACATACTCGTTTGTTATGCTATGATGTTTCATATCATAGGTTTGGACACTTAGGTTCTTGACCGTTCTTTGCTAGATTAAGCCAGGAGTAGCAGATTTAGTAGTGAGTCCTCATCTATCGAGGATATGATTTTATTTTGGTACTTCAGCTTAGTAGTATTTTAGTAGATGAAGTTAGTTGGGGGACTGTCCCATCAACTCCACTTTCAAACAAATTCAGTTAGAGGCTTTTCAGACTAGATTTTCAAACAGTATTCAATTTTACAAATGTTATATTTTATCAGTATTTTAGATGTTATGAACCTTATGGCATTTCAACCCATTATTATGCATTTATTTCAGTATTATTATTAAGTTCCCACAGCAAATATCATTCATGGATTAGCTTGTTTTCTTTCGGGGTTATAAGTACCGTGTAGCATCTAGGGTGCAGACTCGGGTTGTTATAGGTTGCTTAAGCAAAGGACACTTTAGCAGTCAGCTGATTTATTAAGTGACCTAACTTGATCAACTGATTGAGATTAAGTGATGCCTTTGTCACTTAACCGATAGCTGCTTAAGTGACCAAAGGTCTCTTAAGCGACTTATGCCTATGTAACTAGAGTCTCAGAAGCGACACTTGGATGCCAAAGCGATGCCTACTTAATCAACCCAGTTTTAGCTTAAGTGACACCTGGTGCCCTTAAATACCCCACTTAGCCTATTTTCTCCCATTTTCACCCATTTTCAAGAGTGTAGAACCCTTAATAGTGTGAAAACATAGGAGAAACATTAGTTAGTGATTTATGAGTTTTGTGAGCTTAAATTTTGCATTTGGCTCCAAATTTTGGTAAGTTCTCATCAATTTCAAGTATAATTTCTTGGTTAATTCTGAAAATCTCTATAATATTAGTGGGTTAATTTTAGCACCATTTGAGATCGATATTGACCCATTCTTGAGATAAATGTTCCTTAAGCATAGAAGGATGAGTTAATGGTTTTGAAAGTGCGATTCCACTAGAGGGCCCCTATATGGAATTTTTACATGATTTTGGAGCAAAAGAATAAAACTGCAATATGGGTACCATTGGTCTTATATTGATGAGTAGGTTATGATTTCATAGAGTGTCATCTTATGGAGACACTTCAAAATGATAATTCATCTATTTAGTAAATTTCATCGAGCATTCTTCAACGTTGAGGTAGACTAGGTTTACCCTTCTTTTAGATTGAACTTAATTATAGTATACTTATGACAATGTGTTAAATAGGGGTTGGGAATTAGGTCTTGTAGGTGTAATTAGTATAAATTAGGACTTTTAGCCTTTTACGTAACTAACTTAAGCGTAATTGACTTAGTTACCCATATTTAGGGTAGAATCGATATCTTAGAACTTATTATGAATCTTTAAATATCTACAAGAAGATTTAGACTCCTTAGCCTAGTCCGACGTAGAATTTTCCTTAGAACGGATGTCGCGGATTAGAAGTGGGACCCTTCGGCCCACCATAGGTCAAGACTATTATTAGCTTCTTGTAACTTTATAAGTGTATTTTATCCATTATATCATATATTAAGTTGTTAGAAAAAGTTGATTACATGGTAATTATGTTAGTTTTGTACTTGGGAGTTGTACTAGTTTCAGTTCAAGTTCGGTGATTTATGATCTCGAGACTAGTTTGATCCCGACATTATTCATAAATTGAGTTCCAATTCAAGTCCGAAATTTGATTATATGAGTTTAGTTCAAGTTTGACATTGATGGGTTGTTTATGACAATTATGGAATTGGTTCTGATCCAAGGTTTATGGCACAAATGGATTTTGGCTATGGCTTGAAATGCAGTTATTTTGTATTTTTTCAATTACTTATTATCAAGCCATAATATTATGGGGGTATGCATTGGGTTATTTTACTTTTCCACACTTACTAATTTTGGGGGCTAGTTTTGTAGTGACCTTTATGTGTTCTTTACATTATTACTCCAAATTATTTTCTTTATTTATTTGCAATATTTAGAGTATTATCCTAGGTTTTCCCTTTTACCACTATTAATGTTTATCTATCTTATATTTATTGTACACATATCATGATCTAGCTCAATTGGTCGATGATACCTAATGAGTACCTATGACTTTGGTAATCATACGATACTTATGTGCCTTTTTTGGGTAGATCAAAATACTAGTGGCCATTGTTGATGCCAAGATCGTGCTGAGTTGGGTTTGGAGATAGGGTGAGCTCTTGGGGTTGGAGTTCCTCTTTGTTTCCTTATGCTATTTGTATCTAATCTTTTATTATTCTAGTCTGATTTGTATTTGACTATTCCAGTACTCTTATTTCTTCTGTTACTAGCTCTTGTATAGACTATGCTAGGTCATGAGATGTTATTTTTACCTTAATTATCCTTCATATTAGTACTATTATCATCATTATTTATATGATTGATTATTATAAGTCTTTACTTGCAATTTTGGGGATTTTGTGCCTTTTTCCCACCAACTTAACCCATTGTTCATACCTCCAGGCCATAGTTTAGCTTACCTACTAGTCGGATAAATTAGCTGCCATCATGACTCATATATTGGGTTCTGGCACCTAAAATAGACATTATGGATCTATATAGACTATCAAAAATAACGTTTGGGGCCAATTAGCTGAGGTTTAGGTCCAAGACCCATTTCTTAACTTTAGAAGCTCCTAAATAGGGAAATGGCTTGAAGAAACAAACGATCTACCTGATAGTCAAATTGTCAATCCCAACATGTAATAATTGACTTGGGTTAGCAATAGAAAACCTCTAAACATAGAAAATGCACAAAGCAAATGAAATGACCTGGACGGTCATTGCAACATCCACTACTAAAAGGACTTTCATCTGCAAAATAAAGGATTAAGAAATACCTAAAGGCTAGAACATGTAGGGATACTAAGTCTGCATCGATACTAAGTCTGAATATCATGCTCGGTCTCATAGGTAGATTCCTTAAGTAGATGGTGATGACACTAAACCTTAACTCTTGGAATGTCTCTGGAGCACAGCTGTCTAACATCTTTATCCAAAATAAACTTAGGCTTTTCTACTAGGGCCAACTCTCATCCAACTGAACCGAGTTCCACCAAAGCACGTGAGACTCATCTGGGATAGTTTGCCATAAAATATCCATACACCAACTCTAAACCTCAAGGAACAAAGTCTACGGCCACCAGAACTCTTCAGCCTACTCTAAGATTCCCGCAACCTATCTTAAATCAACCTAACTCAGTCTAATGACTCATAAAGTAAATCCGTACCATAAGGCCTAAACTCAAAAATCTTAAACCAACTTAAAAAAACCAACTAGAGATAGATATCGTCTACCATAAAATGCATTGAATGGGGACATTTGAATGCCAAAATGAAGGATTTTACTATACACAAACTCTGCTAAAGCTAAAAATTGATCCCACTAACCTCCGAAATCCAATACCTAAATGTAGAGCATATCCTTTAAAACCTAAATAGTCTACTCTTACTGACCATTAGACTAGTAATAAAATGTGGTGCTACGACCAACTTGAGTATCTAACTCATCCTAAAATATATTCTAGAAGCTATAAGTAAATTTAGAACCTCGATCTGATATGATAGACATAAGTACCTCATGAAAGCAAACCACCTCTCCAATATAGACATAGGCCAACCTTTCAGTACCATAGAAGATCTGAATAGGGATAAAATTAGAAGATTTTTTAAATCAATCCACGATAACATACATGCTATCAAACCATGAGAAGTGTGAGGTAAACCTATAATAAAATCCAAGTAACCTGCTCCCACTTCAATTAGGGAACGGTAAGGCTCTAAAGTAATTTTCTAGGTCATTAATGCTCGATCTTTACCTATTGAAAACAAGGTAATGATCCATAAATTACACTATATCTCCACATGACATACCACCAGTAATGCTACCTCAAATCTCTATACATCTTAGCTGTCCTGGGGTGAATAGAATACTTGGCGCTATAAGTCTCACCAAGAATTCGCTGAATCAAATCTCTAACTCTCAAAACATAAATATGGCAATCAAATCTCAGAACACCCTCACAATCTAAGGTAGCCCTTCTAGACTCACCTGTTAACAACTACTCTTGAACGCTATAAAGACTATTTTCCTCAAATTGATGGAATCAAATCTACTCTAACAGGGTAGGTTTTGCCTCAACACTAGAAATATCCTCGCGAGGTTAGAAACATTAAGAAAAACTATCAAGTTAGTTGTGGAATGGATATCTATAGCTATATATGTAATAAAACTAAAAGAAGTCCTAGCTACCCATACTTATTTCCTTTCAACTCAAGACATGTACTACCATATTCGGCTTGCTTTGATGGTATAGAATAGAGATATCCTAGTCCTTCGGTAACTCAATCAATCTATGTTTTCTTAAAATTAAGCTTTTGCAATGATATAATGTATAGAATACTATGATGGATAATAAAGATCTATCAAAATGAACCCATATAAAAAAATGCCTCCAAACTTTAAGAACAAACACTACTACCACCAACTCTTAATTATAAATGGGATAGTTGCACTCATGCACCTTCAACTACCTCAATGAGTATACAATAACATAGGCTCACTGCATAATACAAAAAAATAAACCCAATAGCATAACAATAGACGACTCAACCTCTATTCTCAACTTTCAAAGTCAAAATAGTAGCTAAAGTGAGCAAGTCCATTATCTTAAAAAAGATCTCCTAACAACTCGTGGACCACTAAAGAGAAACCTCCTTCCTAGTCAACCTGGTCATAGGTTTTGTAATAGAAGAAAATTTATCTATTAATCATCTATAAAAGCCTACAAACCAAACAATACTATAAATATTAGTAGGAGATATAGGTCTAGCCCAACCATGAATAGCCTCAATCTTTAGTGGGTCCACCATAAGCTTTGCATAGACACCACGTGCCCCAATAAAGCTACAAATTTAGTCTAGAACTCAGACTTTAGGAGTTTAGAATAAATGTTATGGTCTCTCAAAGTGTGGAGCACAATCCTCAAATATTGGTCATTCTCCTTCCTACTTTTCAAATACACCAAAATGTTACTGATAAAAATTATTAGAAGGAGTCCAAATACGAGTTGAAAATATAGTTCATCAAATCTATAAATACTATTAGGGAATTAGTCAACTTTAAAGACATCATCATGAACCCGTAATGACCATAATAAGTCTCAAAGGCTATTTTAGAAATGTCCTCCGCCCTTATCCTTAATTGATGGCAACCAACCCTTAAATCAATCTAAATATACATTACTGCATGCTAAATCTAGTAAAACAATCATTGATAGAAGGAATAGGAGAGTTATTCTTCATTTTCACCTTGTTCAACTGCCTATAGCTAATACATATATGTATAAATCCATTATTTTTCTTCACAAATGGACTTGGAGCACCCTAAGGTGATATATTCGGTCTAATGAATTACTTACCTAGAAGATCATAAATCTATGTATTTATCTCTTTCTTCTTCGTAGGAGCCATACAATAAAGAGCCATAGACATAGGTTAGGTTCCTAGCTTAAGGCTAATAGAAAACTCAATATCACACTCAGGATAAAGTCCATATAGGTTGATAGGAAAGATATTAAAAAAACTTATGGATAATAGAAATAGAATCAAGTGAGGGACTTTCATTACTAACATCCCAGACACAAATAAGAAATGATCCACAACCCCTCAATATTAGTTTCCTAGCATATATATAAGAAATAATCCCCAACGATGCTCGGTTAAAAGAACCCATCCATTTAATCGAAGGTATTATAGACATAACTAAGGTAATGGTCTTGGCTAAGAAATCCAAGACCACATAGTTGGGGGATAACGATTCCATGCCTAAAATTACATTAAAATCAACCATATCCAACATAATAAGGTCAACCTAAGTATCATACTTGTAACGCCCCAAATCTGGTACCCGAAATGCTACACGGTGCTCATGACCTCGAAGGACCACAAGCTAAACTATGTATGATATTTGTAACTGGGCATTGCATAATATACTGTATAAATACATAAAAAGGCTGAAAGGCCATAAGGTTCAAATATTTGATAAAACATAACAACTAAAAAATAAGGTATATCAATACCAAAATAAGTGAAATAATTGTCTGAACATACTACAGTCTGAAAGCCTCTAAAATTGAATGAATAAGGAGTTGATAGGATATGTCCCCAGCTAACTCCAACTACTGAAATAAATTAAGTGCTAAAAGAATGAAATAACCAAATAATAACATTCTCGAATGCTGAGGACTCACTGCTAGTCTGAATGCTGAAACTGGAATACTACTGATGCTCTGGAGTTCATACTTCGGAACCTATGGTATAAAACACCTTTGCGCAAAAGAAATGTATGCATAAGTATGATTGAATGTACTGGTATACAAGTGAGGTAGTCTAAATACAAGGGTTCATATGTATGAACAATACTAACTGACTAAGTAACATGAACGTGGGAATACATGCATGAATACATAACTTTAAATGAGATTGTGTCAACACTGATTACAGAGTCTGAATACTGATAACATGGATTTATGATAAATGATATAACTTATACTGAGCGACTGTGTCTGATAATCTAGGTTCACATGGAACTAGCTGAGTTCCATATTGAGCTGAGTGACTGTATCTGACAGTCCTAATTCTGTAGAATTATGTGAGTTCTATTACTGAGACTAAGATGGAGACTGTAACTGTGGAAAGTATTCATCTGACTGATATTACCCAAATGATATAATATAATTGAATTAGGGTCCAATCTATAACCTCAATTAGAAGGTAGTCAATACTATACCACTACTAAGGACAAGTTGTGAGTAATCCCTCATCTAATAGGTACTCTAAAGAGAATGTGGGACCCTTATTTAATAGGTTAAGCAACCTTATCTAACCTCATCTAGCAGGTTTGATGTCTCAACCTATGCTGGCTACATAGTTTTGAAGCATAAAGATTACTTCTAAGAATCAAAACCTCTACTTGCAGGTGAGTTCCCATCCTTGGGGTTATTCAGTGTTAAATCCTACTCCCATTTGATTAGACACTAAATTAATTATACTAAACTGACTAGACTGAGTTCACTGAGTTCTGTTGACTGATGAAATACTATTGAGATCTAATAACTGACTGAGATTACTGAGATTACTAAGATTACTAAGTTTTCCTAAGTCATGAGACTGACTGAATTCTACTGAACATGGCTTGACTGGAGTATCTTGAAAACTGACACTGGCTCTAGGCATACAACTAAATTATCAAGTACAACTACACCCAGGACTCGACAGCATAAAACTAATAAGATATGACACTACTTGACATATGACCACAGTCAACAATTCATAGTACAATTATTGGGGATTTTGATAAAGTATTCACATGCTATAAGCTTACACATAAATAGGAATGGATGTAAACATATCATAATTTCATAAGCCTAATCCATGAGCATTACGTCAATCCATTAAAAAGTATAACAATAATGTGGGAGTCATATCAACATAAGGGAGAAACATGGATTCATCAATTTTGATCACAAATGAGTCATAAGGCAAAATTCCTATTTTCTTAGTCATTTTATCAAACACCTTGCATGCATATCTTTAGGCTTAGGTATGATTATTGAAATAATACTTTATCACAATATTTTACACTTCCAATGCAATAATTTCACTCATATACTAACATATTTTTATGATAGTTATTAAAGACTTTAACTTGGATATCAAACAACAAAATAAACATGGATATAATTCAATTCATACCATAGAATCCAAAGTTTATATTACAAATAGGATTTCTTGAGCTTCATGGGTGAATGGAACCAATGAATCAACACTTGACATACCTGGGTAGATGATTTCTTAAAGATTGGTGGAGGAAATCTTAAATTCTTGCCTTGGGATTATACACCGAGGGTTTCTTGTTCTTGGGGATTGATCTTTGAGAGAAACCCTAATTTGGTGTTGTGGATAAATATAGAAGTTATGAGCTCTGATCTGGTAGAATTAAGGGTTAATATGGGTGAAAAAAACCCAAATACCCTTTTAAAAATGCCTTAAAATTGCTGATCGAAAGTGGGGATGGTTTAGGCGACGATCCATTGCTGGATCGACGATCCGTCGCTGGCTCGATGGTCTGTCGCTAGATTGATGGTCCATCGCTGGCTCGATGGTATATTTCTGGCTCGATGGTCCATCGCTGGCTTGATGGTCCATCGGTCCTTCCCATCATACTTGGCCAGAACCTAAACTTTCTACCTCATCTGCGATAGTTTGGGTGATGGTCCATTGCTAGCTCGACGGTCTATCGGTCCTGGCCATTGCACTTGACAAGAAGTTAGGTTCACTGCCTTTTTTGAGATGTCTTGGGCAACGGTCCATCGCTAGCTTGATGGTTGGTCGGCTTGACCATCGCTTCTGGGTAGTTCCGACAGTTTTTTGTAAAACGTCCACCACTTTTACTCTGATACCAGATTTGGATGAAATTGGTATAGGTGGAAAGATAATTCAATTTTCCATATGATAAAAGTCAAAATTGGGGAAATTCTATCTAATTTAAACATTTATCATTTAGGAAGTCATAACTAACTCTTCTAGAGATTAGATTTGACTTAAAGAAAGTTTGGGGTATTACAATATATCCCCCTTGTCACAAAATATGATCTATATACTCGAACTACTAAGGAATCACCCACAAGGACAACTATATGCAAAGGCACAAAAAAGATGTTTGAATACAAACCTAACTGTAGCGCACAATACGCAAAAACATATTAAAATATGGATCCATGATCAAATAGAACAGATACTAGTAGATGGAATATGAAAATTATTCAAATAATTGTAGTATTTGAAGACTTAGCCTATAATATACCTATTATAAAAAAAATAAATGGCCCTATCTGCTACTTGACTGGATGTGTGCTTGACCACCTATCATATCTCCCTAAGGATTATATCTCTACCCATATAGACCATGCCTGCAACCCTAAGTACTAGCCTTAACTAGCAGCGGTACTGATCTGATTGGTTGTGCACTCTGAACTTCAAAATAATTCATACTATGCCAGGGAATATCATAAGCAAAGTGACTAATTACCTAGAATCATAACATATCCCCTAATAATCAGCACAATCTAGAAGGTTTGACTAATTTAAAATGACTATCTCGGCTCGACGACCCTGACTTAACACCTTTTTATAGATGACCACTCCTCTGACCACCAGAACCACTATACCCTATCTAACTCCCATCAGATATCTAAAGTGTTTCCTAAATTAGATAGGCTCACCCTGATGCTCATACGTATAATGTTGGGGTTACCAACCAAAAAACCTTAGGCTTTGAACTATGAGACACTATTGCTCTTACTATAATAGCCCTGATAATAAGATTGCTTATTTCTTCCTCTTTGGGCCTCAAGGTCCATATCCTTAAAGAATAAACATGATTAATAATATTAAGAAAAACTTCACCAAACTCATCAAACTCATATGATTCAGCTTAAACCAGAGTGTATGCCTAGTACTGAGCATTATTGTTATTTGAATCTGTCCATGCAAGAGGTGGTAAAGAATGGGATTATTAAGTGGTTAGATATAGGTGTGGTTTTCCCTATTGCTAATAGAAAATTGGTGAGCTAGGTTCAATGTGTGTTGAAGAAGTGTGGGATCATTGTGGGCCCTAATATGAAGAAGAGTTGGTTTTCTATTGGATTAGTCACAGGGTGGAGAGTTTACATGGATTATCAAAATCTAAATACATAGATGTGGAGGGATCACTTTCCATTTCCATTCATAGACCAGATGTTTAATCGACTTGCAGGCGAAGAATGATATTATTTTCTTAATGGTTATTTGGGTTATAATTAAATTTATGTTTCCCCCAAATACGAAGAAAAAAACACTTTCACATGTCCACATGGCACGTTGGTACTCAAGAGAAAACCTTTTGGTCTTTATAATGCTCTTGCCACTTTTTAGTATTGCATGATGTCTATCTTTTCTGATATGGTAGAGGATACTATCGAGGTCTTCATCAATGATATCTATGTTGTTGGTGACTTGTTTGATGACTGTTTGGCTCACTTAGATAATCCAATTTATAGATATAAAGAGTGAAACCTTCTTTTTAAATTGGGAGAAGTGTCACTTCATGGTTAAAGAAGGGATCGTTCTTGGACACAAAATTTCAACAAAAAGGATAGAGGTCGACAAGGCAAAAGTTGAGTTTATTGAAAAATTGAATTCCCTAATTTCTCGGAAATGTATTTAAAGTTTCTTAGGTCACACAGGTTTTTATAGGCAGTTCATCAATGACTTCTTTAAGATAGCAAATCCATTGTACAATTTTTTGTAGAAGGAGGTGAAGTTTGTTTTTAATTATGCTTGTGTCACGGATTTTGAGTCCCTTAAAGAGCGATTGATATCATCTCCTATTATTGTGTCTTTGGATTAAACCTTTCCATTTGACGTGATATATAAAGCTCCTGTTATTGTGTCTTTGGATTAAGGAATTTGAGCTAAAATAAAGTTGACTATCGTAGGCGCCTTACGGTTCTCTTAGTAAGAATCATGTTTGTTAGTTATGTGTTAGTTTCTTCAGGATATGAAAATGTTCTAAGTTGAGGGTGTTGATATTCCATGGTTTTATAGAACTTTTGATGCTTAAAATAAGGAAATTATGGAAGTACTTAGGTATTTTTGTTTGATATGATGTGTTTTTGTGTTAGTTTTTCATAAAAACAAAGTTTAGAGTAGAGAAGGAGGAAAAAGTGATAAAGAATAGCAAGAAGCTACCTATGGGACCTACCTTTAGGTCATAGTACCTTTTGGCCCATAGGTTGGGTCCACAAGTTACAGTCCTGAAGTTCTGAGAGTTGATTTCTTATTCTTATTCCTACAAAGATTACCTAGGAGGCATAGGTTATATCTATGGCCCCATAGGTACCCCTCATAGGTAGTAGTTCTAAAAGCTAAAGATCTATGTGATTTCTATAAACCTTCTTACGCTCCACATGTACTACCTATGGATCATAAGTGGGGTCATATGTTGGTGTGGTCTGTCTTTTCCTACTTTTTTTTGGATAGGTTTTTTGATGTGAATATAAATACCAATTGGATGTTTCATTATTATACTATGCACTTCATAAATTTATTACATTTTTTTGAGTTTTGAGATACATTTTAGATCTTGGAAGTTTGTTATTAGTTATTAGGGTAACATCATAGCCTCCCAAAGATAGGACACAGACATCTCCGCACCGATCCATAGGACTCTAATAAACATTACCCCTTGTACCAACAATGCCAGGGAAATCAAATCTCTAACACCAAGCTGTTATGACCCAATTTCACAGGTCATAATGGAACCTACTCTAACCCATTAATAGGTAAGCCAAGCCATATACTATTACTTACTGTTTTAGGCTATGGCTTGGCTTTTCTACTAGTGTTTGGAGTAGGTGCCATCATGCGTTGTGCCAATAGTTTAACACCTAATTGGAATGGGTTTTATTTTCCTAGTCCATTTTGGACTAATTTTATTTTGGGGTTTCTCTTACATCCATAAATATTACCCAAAAATAGGTTTTAGGTAACTTTCATAACTTTTGACACTTGTGAAATTTAGATCTAGAAAGGATAGGAGTTGTCATGGAGGACAAGGAAACTTGATGTATTCTCTTCTTCTTCATCATTATTAGTTTTTCCTTGTAAATTCAAGATTTCAGATTTATCCTACTTAATTTTTAAGTTCATAATTATGATTTTGTCTATAAATTCCAAATGTGGTTTTTAAGTCATGATTAGCTAAATCCCACAACTAGGATTATGGGAACCATGATGACTTAACAAACTAGCTTAAAGTACATAGTAATTCTTTAATGATGTTTTTGCATGTATTATTTTTCTCTTCTCTTTAATTTCTTTCTAACAATGGCCAATGTTTAAACTCACCTTATCTTTACTCTGGTTGAAAGGATGAGTGAAGAATGAGAAAAGGGAATGAACAACAGAGACTTGGAGGTGCAAACCTCTATTTAATATCTTGAGCAGATAATTCGGGAGAGATAATCTAGGATCTACGATAGGGGTTAGCAACACAAACTTAGGAGAAGAGAAAACTTACTTCAGGATATTGCTTAGACAAGAGCAAAAAGTTGTTCTAATTATAAATAACCTATTGATTTATATTCTAAGCACTATGATAGATCACTAGTATGTACAACCTACGAAGAAATGCAAACATGGAGAACACAATCCTAGTTCATCATTCTCATTGATTTTCTCAACATAAATTAATATTTATTTACTTGTTACTTTAATTTAAAAAAATTTAATTGTTGTTTTAAATCCCCCATTTAAAAAAATAGTCAATTAATAGTCTAAATAACCATATTGACCTATGTCCTAATAATATTCCTCGTGGAATTGACCCCAATCTTAGTTGGGTTCTATATTTGACAACAACCACTTTATATATCATTGTGAGGTATTATTTGGGTGACATCATTGAGAGGGTGGATATCGTAGGGATAAATGAAGAGAAGAGTTGAGTATGTAAAGTGAAATTAGTCATACAATAAAGAGAGTGTGGTCTGTGCTGAAAAAGAGAAAAGTAAGAATTGTAAAATAAAAAAAATACAAATAGAAAATGAGTTAGAGTTAAAGACCACACCTAAAGTTTAAAATAAATAATAGGATAAAAGAGAGGAAAATAGAATAGTTGGGTGTGGAACAAGGTTTATTTAGTACCAAAGAGGGTTGATTCACTTATCTCAAATCTATGATACCTATCCCCAAGCCTACCTTATAAGATGAATAAAGTCCTATAGTAATCCAAATCCAGTTTTTTGAAAGAGGAACTATAGAAAATATAGACAAGCCTATAGTATGTGATATGTATTATTTAGATCTTTTCTATGAGATTGAACACATTTGTTTTGGTCTCAGTCTAACTAAATTTTGTATGTACGATATATCTTTGTTATAAGGGTTATAGGGTGTCATTGTTTAACTACTTGTTATGGCATTGTTTTTCACATATGTATATATGATTGTTTATTGATAGAATAATCTTAATCATGTGTCTTTTGGTGTCAGTTTGATCAGTTTTAATTATGCACATCAACTTTGTTATGAAAAAGGGGAGAGTTTGGAGATTGTAAAATATGTGTTTCCATACACCATGTTATTGCCATAAATCCCCTAATTTTTTTACTTAGGCCCCGTGTTAGTATATATATTTTTGTTACTTGAGGATAAGAAAATACTATAAATTTAGAGTATTGTTGTGTTGGGATTTCTCGATAATTTCAACACTTAAAATATGCAACGTTTAAACATTCTTGAGTATGTTTTAGTAACTATGATGTGTTTAGTCTATTTGTGCAAGGAAAAAGGCTTTGAAAGAAAAACTTCTAAAGTGAGCTGAAAATCGCTTAAGTCTTGACTCGTGAAAGTAGTACATGTCGTATGAATGAGAATATGAGTTTTACTAGAAGTCATGAAGGCTAATCAGAGAAAGTGCTAGTATAAATTGAAGCCTAGTTCTCACGAACCACTCTACGACTACTGAAGTAGATTCACGAGTCATTATGTGAGTTTTATTATTGATACCTATAAGTATGCAAATTGGACCTTAAAACCATGAGATAGACCATGCTACAAGTATCATATTATGAATCATCGAATTACACATAAAAACGTGGAGAATTGTCATAGATTTTATGATCACCAGGTCATGATCCACATACCATGAGTCATACTTCCAAAACATGATTCATGGATTGCTGATAGGCGTGCAATCCTATTTTGTTTAGGATAGGATGTGTTTTTCTTATAAATAC
>NC_061111.1:106604436-106628629 GCF_002878395.1 Capsicum annuum | reverse complement strand
ACTAAGTTGAACTCCTCACATCTTTCCAATGCTCTACTCAGATTAACTAGACATAGATCAAAAAATCACCAACCATTGAGAAGTTATCCATAAATATCTCCAAGTTGTCCTCCACCATAACGTAAATGATAGACATTAAGAACCATTAAAAAATCAAAGATGCATTACATAAACCAAATGGCATCCACTTCAAAGCAAAAATACGATACGGGCAAGTGAAAGTCATCTTCTCCTAATTCTCTGGAGCAATAAAAATCTAGTTATAGCCTGAATATCCATCCAAGAAGCAATACCAATATCTTCCCGCCAACCGATCAAGAATTTGACCCATAAAAGGCATCAAGAAGAGGTCCTTCAGAGTCCATGAGTTGATCTTGTGATAGTCCACGCAAACTCTCCACCCTTTACCAGCCAAAGTGGAATCAACTCATTCTTTTCATTTCAAACTACAGTCATACCCCCTTTCTTAGGCATACATTAGATGGAGGCTTACCAATTTACTATCCGAGATGGGATATACAACTCCTGCATCGAGCCATCTAATGATCTCTTTCTTAACCACTTCTTACATTGGTGGATTAAGGAAATGTTGGTGCTCAATAATTGGTGTACTATCCTCCTCAAGCTGAATCTTGTGAGTGCAAATACTGGGAGGGATACTAATGATATCAATAATAGTCCAACCGATTACACTTTTATATATTTTAAACACAGAGATAGGTGCCTCAACCTTGTGCTCAACTAATTTTGCAACAATAATCATAGGTAAAGTGTTTCCACTGCCTAAAAACACATACTGTAAATGTCCTTGCAACTCCTTCAACTTCAACACCGGTGGCTCTTTGATTGATGACTTAGACGGTGGTGTTGTTTGATTTTTTTCATGTAAATCCAGCTTCTTGGGAGCATATGAATATGATCCCATTCCCATCAGGGCATGGACTGCCTCTTTATATTCTTCAATACCTTATCTATCAAAGTTCATTAAGACTGTAGCTAGAGGCTCAACAACAAACTTATCCTCTATTGACACTTCTCTCTCATCCTCATAATAAACATCAATTATAAAGAATACACTCATCTTTTTAGGTTGCTTCATATACTGCTACACATCATATTGAACTACCTCATCATTAAGACTGAACGGTAACTCATTAGCCCATAAATTAATAAACACATTTTTGATTACGAGGAAAGGTCTACCCAAGATTATAGGTACCTCAAAATCTACCTTGCAATCTAGAATAAAATAATATGCAGGAAATACAAAACTGGCCAGCTTTATGAGAACTTCATATAATTTCCCCACTGGCCGCTTTATTGATCTGTCTGCAATCACCAATCGTATATTTGTGGGTGTAGGATCTCCTAAACCTAACTTATTGTACACAACAAGGGGCATCAAATTAATACTAGCTCCCAAATCGCTTAGAGCTTTTGTAAAATCAAGCGACCTGATAGTACAAGGGATGGTGAATGATCTTGGGTCTGCTTTCTTTTACACCAAAAATATGGTCAAAACGGCATTGTAATGGTGAATATTATCCCTCATTTTGTTGCTTAGTGTTTTCTTCTTCGTCACAAGGTCTTTAATAAATTTAGCATATTCGGGCATCTTCTTCAGTGCCTCAAAAAGGGTACAATCACTGCCAGCTGCTTCAGCATTGCTATGAATTTACTAAACTTTGTGTCATCCGCCTTTTTTTTCAATCAATGAGGAAAGAGTGGCGGTGGTTTTTGGAGAGTAGTAACAACCATCTCCTATTTCTTTTCCTTTTGTTTTTCTAACTTGTCAACTTGCTGATGGTTAGATGTGTCCACATTAACATCTAGCTTCTCAGACTCCACTGCATAGGTTTTATCCTCTTTTACACCATCTTTAATCATATCATAAATCATAGCTTTACCCGCAAAAGGGCCAAGTAATACTTTACCACTCTGAGTGGTAATTACCATGAAAGAGCCATCATTCTGAGGATTTTCCACTATGTCACTTGGCAATGTACTTCTCTTCCTCTGATTAAACGTTGCTGAGAGTTGACTTATATGTTGCTCCAACTGTTTGATAGAAGTTGAATGTGAATCTATTAGCTGACTCATGGTGGATAAGTCACTTTTTATCATCATCACCCAAGTATTGGTCACCTCAACTCCCTTTAATATCTTCTCCATCATGTCCTCTATGGATATTTTACCTGAAATGGTAACAGCATTATCCCTATTTCCAGGATGTACATACATTCCACTCCTATCATTCTTGTTCTTTGGACTTCCTTGTTTCCTATCTTTGTAATCAACTTTGTTATAATATTTCAAAACTTTATTCCCTTGGCTATTGCCTTGTAAACTGCCCTGATTGTTGAGATAATTGGCATCCTTCTCTGAATCTAAATCAGCTCTGCTCTGTGACCCAATAGTTTTAACCTTCTCAGTCTTCCCAGATAATAAATATTTAGTAACCAGATCCATCTGGGTTTTTATGTGTGCCATGTCTTGGTAACGTTCTTGTTCTCTCTTGTATTGTTCTACAGTCATCCCTTTAGACACAGTAGAGGTTGCTACCTCAGAATCCCTAGTATGCCAAGCTCTACTCTATTTGGTCATTCTATAAAGCATTTTAGAAGCTTCTGGAAAGGTAAGATCCATAAATGCTCCTCCTGCAGCATTATCGATAACCAGTTTTATGATATAATTCAAGGCTCTATAAAGAGTCTCCTTCAAATGTACGTTAATAATTTTATGATTAGGATACTGCATCAACTTCTTCTAAAAACTCTCCCAAGTGTCATAGAGAGCTTTAGTCGGGAGTTACCAGAAATTACTGATCTCTTCCCTCAAATGTAACATCCTAGATAGCTGAAAGAACCTTTCTAGGAAAAATCCTTTCAACTACCTCCAATTTGTTATAGAATTAGGAGTCAATCCATTAATTCATAGTGTTTCCTTCCCCGATAGAGATAATGGGAATAGGCACAGCCGAATGGCATTCTACCTCACTCTTGGGTTATCGAAAGACTTGCAAATAGTGATAAAATTCACTAAATGTATATTTGGATCATCACCCAGAAGTGCACCAAATAGCCCATTCAGATGAAGCAGTTGAATCATAGTGATCGAGATGTTGTACTTATCGCATGGTGCCAAAGGTGGAGGAATAATAGCTCCTGTTGCACCTACTCCAACTATTTTGTCTCTATCCTCCTCAATATCAAATTGCATAGGCTTTCGATTTTTTCTTGCTCTGAAAAGATAATTTTTGTTCACATTATAGTTCACAGGTGCGGCTATATTCTATGCATGCCTTTGATTAGCAGGATCTAACAAATGATTATCTCCGAAATCCTCATCATCTGGATTAGGGTGACGCACCAGCTGACTATTGTTTTATTGATTCAACTGAGCCCTAGCCAAAGAAGCTAGTTTGTCTGCTTCTTGTCATTTACCAATCTTTCAATTAACTGTGGTTCCAGATTGAAAGGTAATAGTGGTTCCCCTGAACTTCTGTTCGTTGCATATACAACACAGAATCTGTAACAAACCAAAACAAACAAATAAATATAAAATTTAGAAAACCTTAACCATGAGTCAATTATCATAAATATACTCAATTGATAACATTATTCCCCGAAAAAGGCTCCATAATTTAATACGCCCAAATTACACCTCTCTTTTGAGAGAGTAAGTAGTTGTTGTCAAATATATAACACAACTAGGTTATGGTCGAATCCCACAAAGAATTTGGTGTAAATTTAAGTTATTCATGAGTCAATCAACTAATAGTTAATATCTTCCTATAAATGGGGGTTTCAAAGATTACACAAAAGTTATTATTCATTTGAATTGTACAACTTGCAACTATTATTTCAATACTTCAAATTAATGTTATGGGAAAACCAGAGTTGTGTTCCCTATGAGTATTGGTACTTGATATACACTAGTTATGGTTCAATATTCTTATAACATGTAGTAACAATAGACTATCAGTATCAAAGCACTATCTAAATGTCTCTCAACCTATTTAAACATTCAATTACCTAATTCTTTCGAACTTAGGAAATCCGTATACCTAACCAAATTTTATCTTGAGTTAATTAACCTTGTTACAGAGTTAATCATTAAATAAAAGTTTAACACTTCAAAATCCCCGTTGATAATTCACTTCCTATTAGATTGATTTCTTACTTCAAGCAAATCAATAATTAGGTTTAGTCTATTGTTTCCAACCAATAGACAGTATGCACAATAGAAGAATCATCAAGAAGTCCATTGTACCTTGAGAATATTGATCAACTAATGAATTTACAAGACCAAACTCATAGATCCCATAACTCGGGTTAAGAAAATTAGCTACTCAAGAAATAAAAAGTAACAACATTTATTGAATTCATAATTCGATAGTTGTTAACTTACAAACGATGAAGATATATGATTATTCCTCCTTCTAAATAATAGAGAATTCTCAAAACCACAATAATAATCCCAAAAACGTAATTCAAAAAATTTAGAGAAAAACTATTGAAAAGCTATTGTTTCACTTAAGTTTCAAGATGCTATTTATAACCTAAAACTTTCTCTTAAATACTCAAGATAATTTTGGAGTCAAATTTCAAATCCCAGATTTTTCGTGCATAGTTGACGACCTTCTCTAACGGTTTATCAGAGAGTTGACGACTTATCAGACCAAGTCGTCAACTCCTTTTTCAAATTTATGTTTGCTACCTACAGATAATGACCTGATCTGACGGCCTATCAGAAATTTGATGACTTATCAGGTTTTGTCGTCAACTTTTTACTTCAGGTCCTACACACTGTCTTCAACTACGACATCTCTGATGGCTTTTCATAAAGTTGGCGACTTATCAGACTAGTCGTCAACTATAATCTTCATATCTACTTTCTCAAAATTTGTCCTTTTTGATATAGTTGGCGTAGGTTTTCATGCATCTTGACTTAACTATAATATCACAGAGAATATAATAAAAATGACAAAAGTTGCTTAAGAATTTACAATTATTCTATGTTAAAAGCCTTAAATGTGTTAGCACCAAGCTTGCACATCAATATTCAGAGGAACTATTCATTAAAAAATGTTACTACTAGAGCTACTAAGGTTTTGATTTCTAACTTTTTAGCTCCTGCGCCAAAGGGTGCTACTTTTGCTACCGACACTAGTCGAAACCATTTTATGTTTTTGCCACTTATTATGAATCTGAGAAATCTCATGATATTTTCACTGGTACGTTGTAACTTTTCTATCATGATGTGTATTGTCTACTTGATTTTGGGTATGCCCTTTCTTATATGACTCCTTATGTGGCTATTTATTTTGGTTTTGTCCCTCAGTATATTTTCAATCCCTTTTCAATGTATACCCCGATAAGTGATTCCATTGTGGCTAAAAGAAACTAGGGGTTGTGTGGTATATATCTTTTGTAGGGAGACATTGGTGGATCTAATAGAGTTGGATATGTTAGATTTTGATGTGATATTAGGGATGAATTAGATTTACTCGATCTATGCTTCTTTAGATTGTCACACCCAAAAAGTCAGCATCTAATTCCCAAATAAGTCGATAATTAGGAATAAAGTTCCCGCGTACCTAAGGGATGTATTATTTCTTATCTTAGAGCCCGGACGTTTGTTTCCAAGGGGTGTCTATACCATCTAGTTTGGGTTAAATATTTTAGTTTTGTGGTTCCTTCTTCACAGTCTGACCCTGCGGTTAACAAATTTTTTAAAGTATTTTCTGATAATCTTCCTAGTGTTCCTCCCTATCGAGAAATAGACTTGGGATTAATCTTTTACTGTATACTCATCCTATCTATATCCTTCTATATAAAATTGCTCCTGCTGAGTTGAAAATGAGAAGTTAAAGGATCTTCATAACACAAGTTTCATCTATCTTGTTGTGTCCTCCTGGAGTGCTCTCGTGCTTTTCGTACAAAATAAAGATGGTTCCCTTTGGATGTGTATAAATTATTGTCAGTTGAATAAGGTGATGATAAAGAATAAATAACCTTTTCCCAAGTTAGTTGAATTCTTTATCTAGCTTCAGGGTGATAAGTATTATTCTAAGATTGATATTCGATAGGTTTATAATTAGTTGAAGATTAGGTAGGTGGATATCTCTAAGACTTCCTTCTAAACAAGATATGGTCATTATGAGTTTCTGATAATCTCATTCAGATTATTTAATTCTCCAGCTCTATTTATGGACTAGATGAACTGGGTATTCAGATAATTTTTGGATTTTTTTATTATGATATTCATTGATGACATCTTGGTGTATTCAAGGAGTGATAAGGACCATGCCAATTACCTTTGAGTAGTGTTGCAGACTCTTAATGATAAGTGATTCTATGAAAAGTTTTCAAAATATGAGTTTTAGTTGAAAGATATGACCTTTCTAGGTCATGTTGTGTCTAGTGAATGTATTATGGTAGATCCACAAAAAGTGGAGGTGGTTAAGAAGTTAACTAGACAAACAACCCCAACTGACATTTGGAGCTTCTTAGGTTTATCTTGGTATTATAAGAGATTTGTGGAGAGATTCTCTTCTATTACTTCTCCATTCACTAAGTTTTCTTAGAAAAACGTAAAGTTTTTATGGTCCGACGCTTGCGAGGGTAGTCTTGATAAGCTAAAGGACAAATTGACTTGTGTGCTAGTTTTCACCCAGTCCGATGGTACTGATGGTTTTTTGTGTACTATGATACGTCCTATGTGGGACTGGGTTATGTGTTGATGCAACATGGTAAGGTTGAGGTGTATACTTCTAGGTAGTTGAAATTTCATGAAAGGAATTATCCAACTCATGATTTGGAATTATTGGATATAGTTTTTGCGTTATAGATTTGGAACTATTATTTGTATGGGGTTTAGGTGGATATCTTCTTAGATCACAAAAGTTTGTAGCAGGTGCTAACCCAGAAGGACTTGAATCTCAGGCAAAGGAGAAAACTTGAGTTGCTCAAGGGAATTGATATAAGTCTTCAGTATCATCCATGTAAAGCTAATATCATTGATCCTGCTTTAAGTAGGATGTCCATGGGTAGCTTATCTAATGTGGATGAGAAGAAGCGAGGATTGGTGAAGGGCATTCATCGGTTGGCCAATCTTGGAGTTCTTCTTTTTTTATTCTAAGGATGGAGGTGTGATTATACAATAGGTGGTGAAGTCATCTCTTGGTGCAGTGGTGAAGAAGAATCAGGTTTTGGAACCCATGTTGATGTAGATAAAGGATGATGTAGGCCAGCAGAAGGTTACGGTATTGATGATTGGTGGTGATTGTATCTTGAGGTCCAAGGCAAACTATGTGTTCCTGATGTTGATGGTCTATGAGAAAGGGATTTAAGTGAGATTTATGAGTTGAGGCATAGATTTCATCCTAGTTTGAAAAAGATTTATCATGACCTAAAGGATATCTATTGGTGGAACAACATGAATAGGTTTGTGTCTAGCTTCTTGGCAAAGTGTATGGTGTGTCAGCAAGTAAGGGTTAAACACTTAAGGCCTGGCGGCATGTCTCAACAGATTGAGTTGATTGTGTGGAAATGAGAGGTGATCAACATGTACTTTTTACTGGTCTTCTACATTCTCACCATCATCTCTATTTGATTTGGGTCATTGTGGATAGGATGACTAAGTGGGCTCTTTTGCTCCCTACGAGGACTACTTACATGGGGGAGGATTATGCTAAACCATTTATTCAAGAGATAGTTAAAATACATGGTTCTCTAGTTTCCATTTTTTCATATCAAGGTACACAGTTCTCTTCTGACTTTTGCAATTTATTTTAGCAAAGCTTGGGTACATGGGTGAGCCTCAGCACTGAATTCCACCCTCAGATGGATGGACAATATAAAAAGACCAGTAAGACTTTGAAAGATATGCTAAGGGCCTCTGTGATTGATTTTTTTGGGAATTGGCTTGATTATTTTCCTCTCACCAAATTTTCGTCTAATAAAAATTATCATTCTAGTATTGGGATGGCTCCTTTTGAAGCTCTCTAAGGTAGGAGATGTATATATCCTATTGGATAGTTTATGGTTGGTGAGATTTTAGGTAGTTCGGTCTGTACATGGTTCACCAAGCCATGGAGAATGTGAAGGTGATTTGGGATAGACTTAGTCTGCTCAGAGTCAGCAGAAGTCCTACGCAAATGTGAGGCGAATAGAATTGGAGTTTGAGGTTGGTGATTGGGTATTTCTAAATATATCTCCTATTAAGGAAGTGATTAGATTTCGGAAGACAGGGAAGCTCAGTTCCCAATATATGAGTCCATACTTGATTTTGAGAAGAGTGGGGAAGGTTGCTTATGAGTTAGATTTGCCTTCGAATTCAGGTGTTGTTTGTCCAATTTTCCTTGTATCAGTGTTTAAGAAGTGTGTGGATGATCCTTCCTTGGTTATTACTATTAAGAACGTTAGTATTTTAGATTCATTGTCTTATGAGGAAGTACTAATTGAGATTTATGATAGGCAAGTCCAACGTTTGAGAACTAAGGATGTGGTTTCGGTAAAGGTTCTATGGAGGAATCAAAAGGTATAAAAAGCCACTTGGGAATATGAAGAAGACATGAAGTCCAAGTTTCCATTCTTGTTCCCCGGATTAGATAATCATGCTTAAGGTATATGTTTTCCTTATCATCTTTGTTTTCTTACTTTGTTAAAGGAAACTTTGGTTATGTTAGGTCTTAAAATTGTGCTAATGGATGCCTTGACTCATCGTTCGAGGACAAATGATCGTGGGGGAGGGGGGGAGGATGTAACACAAAAAAAATTTCCTTGGAAAATTTCTTGAATTTTGAGCTTACTGCCCAAGCTATGACTCACCTAACGAGTTGTGAAGACTCTATATGAGTCATAGTGCCCCAATCACAGGGTGACCAATGTAGGCACCAAAATTTTTGTCTTGGGTATTACTAAGACCACAATGAGTCATGGTGAGACATTACAAATCATGATGTGTGAATCATAGCTCACCAATGTAGTGGTCCCTTATTTTTGTTATGACAGAATTGAACCTAACGAGTCGTGTTGTATATGTACAAGTCGTAGTGTATGACTTATTCTCAGACTAGTATGGATACCCTGAGCTGTTATCCAAACTATCAGTCGAGGTGACAACTCATAGCGTGCCCTCACTAGTCATAAGATAACCCATAGTCACTGATAATAATTTCCAACTTTTAATTAAGGGTAGTTTGGTTATTACCCTCTTTCCCTACTTGTGACCCATGACCTTAAAACCATCTTTGGGACCTCATTATCATCCAAAACATAATTAAACATACTCTTAAAATCTTTGAAATTCCTAAGTCAAGAACAAGATAGGGTTTCTCAAGGCTGATCAATTAGAGCCTCCAATGGTGATTTCACTCCATAATCGTGATACTTTTAAGAATATACCTCTTCCCTAAAACTTATTCTGCAAGATCGTGATACTTTTAAGAATATACCTCTTCCCTAAAACTTATTCTGCAAGACCATAAGTTTAAAAGGTTGTTCATATGGATTTGAATTTGGGTTTTGATATGGGTTAAGGGTTTGGAATGAATGTTACATAAATTGGATTCCCATGATTTTATATGCATTGTTTATTCTTTATCAATGGTTTTGGAGCTAATTGGGTGCAAGGGTATTCATGTTCCGGCTTTTGACGGAACATTGTGCATTTTTTTCTTGGGAAAATTGCATGTTTTCAAGCAACCAAGGTTGCATTTAATGTTGGATTTTAGTGTTTCAGAGTAAGGAGCTAGCTGAAGGAGAAGACTCAAGAAATTAGAAGAAAAACACCACTGATGGTCAAAATGGTGGACCACTAGTTTTGTGGTGGACTACCAAACTGACCACCAGACTAAAACAGAATTCAGGATTCTAAAAGACCCAGTAACGGTCAAAATGGCAGACCACCGTGGTGGACTACCAATCTGACCACCAGAATAAAACAAAATTCAGGATTTTAGAAGACCCAGTAACGGTCAAAATGGTAGACCACCATTTTTGCAGTGGACCACCAACATAAACACCTGATTCAGGATTTTAGAAGACCTACTGGTGGACCACCAACCTGACCACCAGATTCAGGTAGTATTCAGGATTTTAGAACACTCAGTGATAGTCAAAATAGTGGACCACTAGCATTCAACCAAAGAAGAGTGGGAATTCGCCAAGTGATACAACCCCTTCTGTAGGCAAAACTATTAGTAAAGAGGTGATCAAAGAAGATGTCAAGCTTGAAGAAAGTAATCCTGTGGAGTCTAAGAAGCAAGATGACATTGATGTTCCTTCTAATCATCAGCTGGTTAATGGATTAGAAAAATGCAAAGACAAGTAAAGGAAGGAGTGGTGACTTCTCTACCGAAACCACCGCCTTCCTTCCTTATAGATTGAAGAAGAAGGCCAACGACACAAAGTTTGGCAAATTTATGGACATGCTTAAGAAATTGATGATCAATTTGCAATTGGTGGAGGCATTAGAACAAATGTCTAGTTATGCAAAGTTCATGAAAGACCTTATCATGAAGAAGCGGGTAGTTAGCTACGAGCCAGTGGTTAATTACCATGGTGCTATCTCCACACGATCTTTAGTGCAGAAGAAGGCAAACCTGGGATCATTTACCATCCCGTACACTATTCGGTCTATTGATTTTGCAAAAGCTCTATGTGGTCTAGGAGGTAGTATAAACGATTTCATTTGTTGTGTGTAAGAAATTGGGTTTGGGGGATCCTATTCCCACAAACATGAGGCTAGTTATGGCAGATTGGTCTGTGAAGTGGCCCATAAGGATTTTATAAGATGTACTTGTAAAGGTTTTTGATTTTATATTTCCTGTCGACTTTGTAATTCTTGATTGAGAAGTGAACTTTGAAGTACCCATAATTTTAGGTAGGGCGTTCTTAGCAACTGGGAGAGTGCTAGTTGACCTGGAGTTGAATGAGCTGAAATTCAAGATTAATAGGAAAGAGGTTAGTTTTGAAGTGTATAAATCTATTAAACAATAAAAGAAGATGAGTGTCTTCTCTATTATTGATGTATTCTATGAAGATGAGCGAGATGTACCAATTAAGGATAGGTCTGTTGTTGAGACCATGACTGGTGTGGTTGAACTTGAAAGAAAGAGTGTTAGTGCTTCCAAAGTGGCTGGACTAGGAATAAAGCATTTTCTTGATTCAACAAGTGAAGTAAAGAGGTATCAACAAGGTATCTTGACAAATTCTGAGTAGTCAAGATGACCTAGTCATGCCATGATATTAAATCAAGCGCTGCTTGGGAGAAAACCGAAGGTGTTTTCTTATTTGTATTCATCTTATGTTGTTGACATCAGGTCTTCGTACTTATGGTGCCACAGGTATGTTTCTAGCTCTCTTGTTTTGGTTTGATGTATTGGAGACAGTGCATGATTTTAAGTTAAGGGTACTCCTTGTGGGTGTTGATGTCCTCTTGGGGTTTTTGTTGCCGTGTCTCTTTTCCCCGGAGTCTTGTTCCTAGTAGAGCCAATATGTTTAGGCGTATTGTTTTTATTTCATGATGTTTTATGGTTAACTGGGAGAAAAATAAGTAACTAGGGCAGTTGACATATTTTTGTTGATTTCTGGGACAAATGATAATATCTCTCTAATTATCTATTTTGTAACTGTGTGATATGCATCTATATGCGACTATTGTGAATGTTTTCTGGCATTAGTATTAGGGACACAATGATCATTGATAATAATTGCATAACCCAGTTAGGTAGTAGCTTGTGATATACCTTGTGCCAAGTGTGCGTGAGATATTACAAAGTTTCTTTGTGTGTTAAATCCATAACTTACTCGGTTAGTTTTGCCAAGGTTGTAGGATAGTGGTTAGGAAAAAATCATAGGCTGTTTTTGTATATTAGTCCACTTTTAGCCTAAATGGACTTGTATGTGTGAATGATATCCCTTGATCCCGATTTTGAGCCTGTATACCTTTTTTTCTTGTAGACCTATCACCTTTCCATTTTCATCACAATGTACCTATTTTGGCCCTTGTCCTCCTTGGACACTGTGCACTTTGATTTAGGCAAATAGCCTAAGTTGATGGTGGCTATCATAGGGGTGCGTGATGTAAAGTGAGTATGAAGAAAGTTAAAATGAAAGAAAAGATTTCAAGGCTAGGTATGCTAGAAAAAGAATAAGAAAAGAAAAGTTGTGAAAAAAAGAAAATGAAAGACAAAATCGTACCAAGCCTAAATTTTCTTTAATAAAGAATGGGAGAAATAAGTTAATGGTTAATAAGTGAGACTCCAAAAGTTAGTGTAGTACCAAGGAGGCCTAGTCACTTTAAATATCTTTACGTATCATACAACCTTAAGCATGCGTTGCAAGCTGAAGAAAAGTCCTATAGTGATCCTGACTTAACTGTCTAAAAGCTTAGGTGATGAAAATAAGGGCAAGCTTATGGTATTTGACATACATTGATTTTAACTACTTTCAGAGAGTGAGTGTCTCTTAATTGTCCAAGCATTGACATGCTTGATTTCATATATAAGTAAGGAGGGACTTCTTCGTTGTAAAGGCACATGGGTTGTATTGTTGGCTGCTTACTTGTTTATGTAGTGTAACTTGTACATATGCGCGGTTTTTTGTTGCTAATGTGATGCCATAGCCTGATTTCTTTGTGTCAGATTATTGACTTTCATTAATATACACATTTGGGTTTAAAGTGATTGAACTTGGAGAGGGTAATATGTTTTGAACAAAAATTTATTATTAACTGTCATAGGTAACTTATGTTTCTCATGGTTCAGCATCATAGTATGGTATTATGTAGTTTTTTTAGGACAAACAAAAGTTTTACGTTGAGGATGTTGATGTTCTATCTTTTGACGAAACATTGTGCATCTTTTTCTTGGGAATATTGCATGTTTTCAAGCAACCAAGGTTGCATTTAATGATGGATTTTAGTGTTTCAGGGTAAGGAGCTAGTTTAAGGAGAAGACTCAGGAAATTAGCAGAAGAACACCACTGGTGGTCAAAATAGTGGACCACCAGTTTTGTGGTGGACCACCAAATTGACCACCAAACCTAAAACAGAATTCAGGATTTCAGAAGACCTAGTGACGGTCAAAACAGTGGACCACCAGTTTTGCGGTGGACCATCAACCTGACCACCAGATTCAGGCAGAATTAAGGATTCAGAACACTCATCGATGGTCAAAATGGTGGACCACCAACCTGACCACCAGATTCAGGCAGAATTAAGGATTTTAGAACACTCGGCAACGGTCAAAATATTGGACCAGCAGTTTTGTGGTGGACCACCAATTTGGCCACCATTTTGGACATTTTTTTTATGAATTCGAATTTTAAATCCTTTTTACCTGGGACATATAAATACCCAGTTTTAGGTTTATTAAGGAGATCTTTTTATCTTCGATGAGTTTTTTCCATACTAGAAAACATATAGTATGTAGTTTTTCTCTGAGAATCATTCTAGAATTGTTGATTTAGATTCCATTATTATTTTCTCAATTAAAGTTTTAAGAACAATAATTGTTACTTTTGTAAGTAAATTTTGAATTAATTTATGAATAACACAATGACTTCTTCTCTTTCTGTGATGGAGATATGTGGCTAAGCTCCCATAACTAGGGTTATGGGAGCCTTGATGTTAATAGTTGATTGGGGTTTATGAATCTAGTGGATACCCATGATTAATTGATATTACATTAATCATTCTTCACTTTAATGACTTTTCTTGGCTTTTAACTTGAAAAGTGAGCCCAAGAACAACACTTGTTCGAATAGAAAAGTGTTTGTTGAGAAAAGAAAGGGTTTACATAAATCTAAAGTCTTTAACTTTTGGATAGAGGGTAGATACCTTAACTGGATCAACCCATGTGAGAATATAGTTGAATAAATAATACGTTCGTTAAGTTTGAAAGAATTAAGGGATAAGCTACCCATTTAGGTTTAGAAACTAATGGGTAAACCATAGAATTCAATTACTCTAGCAATTAGAATTGTTCATTGGGAATTCAAAATAGTTCACAACCCTAGCTGCTTAAGCATCTTGATAACCATAACTCTAGTTTGACTACTCATACTTAATTATAATTTGCAATACAATCGACATTTGGATTACTTTCTGTGACACACATTTGAATATAGTTGATAAATCAAAACCCTACTTTATTTTAGAACCCTTGATCAATAGTCTAATAACAACTACAATACTTAGTAAGCACAGTATTTCCCGTGAGATTCGGCACTCAACCCTATTGGGTTCTATATTTTACAGCGATCACTTCAACTTTCTAACGAGAGTTGTAATTTGGGCGTATTAGGTAAGGGAATTGGAAAGGGGGTCGAGGTATTCCCCCAAACTTAATGATTTTTGTTTTGCTTTTGGAAATTGTGTTCCTTCAATCCACTTGCATAATTAAATTTGAAATATGGTTAATCATATGATTTGGCTTAGTTGCCCAAACTATTGCATTGAATAAATGGTTAAATGGATAAAAAGAGTTTCAAAGGCTTTATTGGCCATAATTTCGATCATAAACTTGATTTAATGAACAAATAGGGTTGATGTATGTCCCTAAATTGATTTAATGAACAAAAAGGGTCAAGACATTTCCTTAAATTAATTTAATTAAAAAAGGAGGCCGAGGTAGTCCCCCAAATATTTAATGAACAAAGGGGGTCGAGGCATTCCCCCATGATGATGAAATTGTATCTAAATAATTATAAGCTTGCAAGCAGAATTAGTATGACAATACAAATTATATGTGCTTTAATGGATAGTCCTTGGTTTAATGAAGGGGAATGTGCAAATGTTTTATTTAAGCTTAAAGGGGGCTATCTAGATAGACCATAAAGGTGGAGGTCTCAAAAGGACCAATACTAGAAATTCATATTTTTCGGTGTGAGGGCTGGTCTTGATGACCGTGTGCTTGTATCACACTATTTATATGTATGTATCTTGGATGGGGGTGGGGTTGAGGCATTCCCTGGTCTTCTTTAATACCTTCAATTCATATGGCTAACACGTCCTAGCCTTTTCAACAGTGGGTAATAGACCTATATAGACGTGGGGTGTTTGTATTATGGTTGGGTTGTACAATCAAGTTTAATGCTTTAAATCACATGCTAAACCTTGTTCTGTATTCCAAAATTTTATATATATGTATGTATGAATGAATGTGAACATGTATATTGAGTTTGGCCTGGATTTTCAATTTGCATTATTTTATCCTTATCCTGAGTTACGTGCTAGTTCTCACCCCGTTAATTGTCTCCGGACGCAATATCCCTACGCTATTCAGGTAAAGGAGACACTTTTGTTTTTTTATGTACTGTGATAGGTGGTTCTTGTGTTGTCATGTGTTAGATTAAAGTGGTGAGCCTCCTTCTTCCAGAAGGAATGTTACTTCTTAGTTTAGTGATGTCATAAACAATTCTTTGATTTTCTTTTTGGCTATTGGCGAGGGCATGTCCCGAAGTAGGTTGTTCTTTTATATCAGAGGCTCTGTGGATTACTGTCGATTGTGATAGACGTTAAAGTTCTTGAATTTCTTTGTGATGTTTTTGCTTAATTATTTTGTTATATGCTCAGAATTCATCCATTTCTAGTTGCATTGTATTTAGGTTGGTTAGGGAAAAGGCGGTGGTCTCTGGTCCTCCGCAGACTTGAGATACCCCGTCACGGTTAGGCCCTGGTTTGGGTCATGAAAAATCACCATTGATCTAATAACCATTAATCACTAATTATTAACTATTCAATTTATTGACTAAACGCCATTTAGTAGCTAGCATCACTAATCCAAAAATCCTCGTTTGGCAACTATCATCATCATTAAATCATTATTACCAACTAATCATCATTGCTATTAGTCTTTATTTATACTAAACATCATTATAGCTTAATCATCATAATTACTGATCGCCCATACCACTAGACCTCATTATTTCTAAGGATCAACTACCCATACGTCAATATTAACCTCTTAATTTATATTCACCACTAATCATCTTTTCAACCTTAAATCAACAACTATACCACTTTATAGCTTGATGAATAGAAAACTATGGCCGGCATCTCAAATATCAACATTATACCCAACTACACATAAGCATAAATAACGTATAGTTTACATATATAGGGCTAGTAGGACTCGACCTGTTAGATATACTCATAGGAACATCAATAATCATCCTCAGGGCTTGTCAGGTATCATTATAGTATCATCTGGCTTTGCCGGGTATCATCATATCATCAAAGTATCCTCTGTCTTTGTCAGTTATCATCATATCGTCGTGATATCCTTCGACCATGTCGGAAATCAACATATCATCATAATATTAACCGGCCTTGACAGACATCATCATAACATCATAATATCCTTTGGCCTTGCCAGGCATCATCATATCATCATATTATCCTCATGCCATGCCGGGCATCATCATAATATCCACATTAATATCAATAATAAAGAGCAAGCCCCATGATGGCTTAAGTAAAGAACAAGCCCCATGAGGGATAAAGTAAATAAACATAAAAGGAGAAGCAAGAAGAGCATACCTCTATATTTCCTCGTTCATAATCAATGTCACATTATCAATAAGTGTATATATATGTAACATGAATTTTTTAAGTGATAAGTTAATGATCTAGTCCATTAGACCATGAGCATATCCATAAGAATTATCATGAGGAATGGCCCATAAGTAACCTATTCATTGGCTCACCATTACCAAAACGAAGTTTATCGCTTACTTGAGCAATATCAAATCCATGGAACAATCTATTATTCGAATCACTGTCCATATCTTACTTTATAACTTAAGCAATGTTACAGTCAAGGGCCCATTCAATAATTTTTAGTTGACCCATTCAATGGCCAAGCAATAGCCTAATTATTAGCTCGAGTAACAGCCACATCCATTGCTTAATGAATAACATAGTCATGGGCATCTTTAATAGCATAAACAATAGATCATTATGGCATCATCAATAAATTTACTATTAAGGTTAATATTTCCTCAATAGCCATTTTCTAGTCATTTCATAAGCATTTATGGGTCACACGAGGACTACCTCATTCTTGGCTTAAGGTGGGTCAAGGGTCATTTCTAAATCCCCCAATATACTTTCTAAATTCATTTTTACCCCAAACTAGGCTAAGATATCTAATTAAACTTTAGATGTATAGCAAGCCACCATTATATACAAAGTAGGGATCCTACTCAATTACTATCATTAAGTCCATTAGAACTAAAGCAACTTTATTAGAGTAATAATCTAAGGTGAATCTTTCCCTAATCATGAGCGATAAGGTCTCTCCCATCTAACTAGAGTAGTTCTAAGCATTCTCATGTTTAGCATCATACATTAATTCTAATCCATTAAGGTTCAAGACACAAACTAGGCATTTCACTATATAGGTCCAAATGACCTAAAAGATCTAACTAATCACAAGTCTTAACCAATACCTAAAACCCCTCACAATCTAGCAAGATATCACAATTATACTATGACAAAACTCATTCTAATAAGGGATAAACTTAACCTACCTCAAATACAAAGAATACTCATCAATCCTCAAAACCTTCGCTTTCCCCTTCCTAGAAGCCTCTTCAAGATACCAAGCTATCCAAAACATAATATACTCATTAATACAAGCATAACTATACCCATATTTCACCATTGTGCTTTGCGTCCTAAAATCACACCAAAAACCTCTAATGGGTTTCCCTTACGGTGAAACACATTTCTAAGGTCAACCCAAAGTATATACATCATTAAGGAATCATAACTCTTAAAAATATAGGTGAAAACTAAGCTTATTTGGGGCTAACACCAATCCCTAAAACTATTTGGGGTTTTGGTGAAAAATTTAAAAAATTCAAGAATGGATTTGAAGAATTCTTACCTTAATTCGAAAGATATTCACGTTATAAGATGTTATTCAAACTCCCGAGTTACACTAAATTTAGAGTTATCTCACCCTTGTAGTTTTTTTAGGTCTGAAAGATGCTGATAAAGTAACCAAATCTCAACTTGGGGGCCTATTTATATCCCCTTCAGGCATGGAGTTAACGTTGTCGCAGTCCAAGGGACCGCGATCACACTATAGTAATTGCACTTGCCCAGTACTAGCAAAGTAAAAAACTAGATAAGTTTTTGACCTTAAGAAGTTATTTCGACTCCGATTTTTTCAAACAAATTATTTAAACCCACTATATTTTATGTTCTAGATGCGTTGGTGAAGTTGGATTGTCCATCTGAGGTTGTTTAGACAAAATATGAGTCTGACACAAATACTTCCAATTTTCTAACTTTTCGACCAATAGGTCAAAATGATCTATGGTGCAATGGAACCCAAATCAATGATCTACCTAACCTAAAATTGATATTCCAAAGCTAGTGGTATAGTTAGAATTTGCATTTGAGATCATTTTACTAAAGTTTTTTCTTGGTGACTATTTGGAACCAATGATGACTTCTAAAGAGGGAATTGGTTCTACAAGCCAAACAAAAACATCCCGATAACTAACTATCAGTCCTAGAAAGTCATAAATAACTTGGGACAGCTATGGAGAAGCTCAAATAATGAAAATAAATAAAAATATTCAAAAATGACCGGAAGAGTCATTACAAAAAATTACTTACATTTAGTGTTTTAAAGCTATCTTGGTATGAAAATATTACGGACTTGCTGGTATGCAAATACTTGGGCATACAGTTATCTTACCATGAAAATATTGTGAACTTGTTGGTGAGTGGGATGTATCCTCCTGAGGAAAACAACCAACTAAAATAAAGCTTTATCGTGATTATTGATTTTATATTTAGGATAAGCCCTTTTATTCAAGAACGCACAAGAATATGTAAAAACCGCAATCATTACCATAGAAGGGTAGAAATTTTTACAAGGCCTAGGTAGGGCATTAGAAAGATCATTTTCCTTCCCATAAAACTCCAAAGAGGGAGCATTCCATGCAGGGCACCATGCTTCAACCAAAAAAAATTACCAAGATCAAATTCAAATTTGGAAAAATTTCCGAGTTATTTCCCACTACTACAAATATAATAGTTGGTTGATTTTTAAGGGATTGACTTATTTCTTGCGACCCACCTTGGTCTAGAAAATAACACCATGATATTTATTTTCTATTTTGCTTCTCTTAATCATCATTTTACATGAACAAAATAAAAATTTTGTAATTTTGATTTATGTATGAGTGGCTACACACCTTTGTTCTATGCTTACGATCTTAGCATGATTATTGGAGTAAACTTTTGATTTGATTTGTGAAGTTATCATATTAGTTCTTATTCTATTTTTTATTTTGCTATTTTACTACTCACTGCCAGTAGAATAGATCTATATTCTCAATATGAATAAGAAAAAGGAATTGCGGGTTAGAACAATGAATGAAAGGGGTAAGATCATAAATTTGGACAGCAAATGTTGAATTTGTGGTGGGGATAGACATACACTTAGATCACCTTACATGGTTAATAGACGGGAAGCACAATTACATTTTTTTATTTATCTTGATCATAGAAATGTATGTATGTATGTATGTATATATATATATACACACATACATGTGAATAAGTTATTATATACTTAAAAGGCCATAATTACACTATAAAACCCATTGATCAATAACAAGATGCATTAAACAAGTCTGTGAAATTGGATATACAACAAGATTACAAACTAGAGTCATTATCCTGAAATCTCTTTATTAGTGTTATCAACAACTTTAATTACTTTCTAGATTAAAAGTGATAACTAGAAATAAAAATAAAATAAAAATTCTATCTTGGTTACTACACACTTATCCTTATTTTGAATAATTGATTAACTAGATCTCCGATATTCACAAGTCCTTGAAGTTACGCGACTGAAGTTTTGATAACAATCTCAATCGAGTGACTAAAATTGATATAAAAATGCGTAAAATCAATAACACAAAATAAAGATAGTGGAGGAAAAGAAAGGAGAATTAAAAGAAATAAGGATGGGAATATAAGAAAGAAGGGCTAATTGAATCAATTAACCAAGAAAGAAGAGAACTTGATTTCAATTATAATAGAGAAACAAGATTTCAATCCACAAACAAACAAATCTTGTAAAAATCAAGGTTAATAAGTTTTATATCAATAATGGGAATCCACCCATTACTAAGATCTCTTACATTATGGCTACACTAAAGGGATTCCAACAAACTCAAATGTGTATATTTTTCAATCCATAAAAGACTAAGGATGAAAATGTATGTGGATAATAGTTATACTTATTGCCTTTACATAAATAGTCAATTACAAAAATAGCCCAAAAGTGACTATTTCACAAATAAGATGCAAGGGACCTTCTTGTTACCCCAAAAGCATCTATGTTGCCCATGACCTTGTGTATTTGTTTCTTCAAGGCCTCTTTAGGGATTCAAGAGATCATTAATTTATGAAATCCTATCATAATATTCCCTATACTAACCATGATCATATCATCGTGTCACTTCTCAAATGCTATTGGGATAGACTAGCACCTGTAATCGTAAAGGCCCAAGAGCATAAACCTATAGACTTGTACTTCTCATGTATGTAAATATGATAACCAAAGGTTCTATAAAATATTGATATAATGCATCAATAAGAATAAACCACGTAGGCAAGCACAAAACTATATATACATGACTTCTCTATTAGGGCTACAACATTTAAAAGACAAGACACTACTATGCTTAACTTTACATTGGTCTACAAAGCCTATAAAATCTACATAGTCTTAGTTAAGGGATTCTCTTAACAACTGTACAATATGAAAACAAATATAATAGACTCAAAAATCCCCAAATCAAATAGGAGCTCACCAATAGGCACTGGATATCTTGTAGTCCTACTAGAAAGGTGTATTAGCAGAAGCACCTGTGCCTGTATCCTGAAATACATGTCCCCTATGAGGGACGTTAGTACTAAAATATGTACTAAATATGTAAGTCTAGAAGTAATTATACATAACACAAGAGCTTAATGGAAATTAGATACAAGTGTATAGATAGTTCTAATAAACCACCATTATATATACTTGTGGATTCATGTACATTACATTCTTTTCCTCATTTTACCTGTTGTACTTTATAATATTTGTAAATTATATGATACAAATAACCAGCTAATCAAGGTTGAATACACAAATTGGGATTGGATCATGCTAAGCTTATGCCCCTGCGCTACCAACCATATATAAATAGATTGGGATCAGCCCATGCTAGCTTTATCCCCTGAGATGCTTCCCACATATAAAGAGATCTGGATCGTCCATTATAGGCTTATTCCCCTGAGATGCTTCAACCAATACATAGCAATATTTTGTTACTTAGTTTATTTAACCTTTGAGATTATTACTTTTGTGGTCATAGCATTATTGTACTTTAGAATAGTAACCTACCAATAAGAGACATGTAAATAAATACTTAATGCAATAACAATGAGGGAAGTAGCAGATTGTATACAAATAAAATGTTTAGGAGCTGAAATTAACATATGGGTCTTATTTCATTTAAAGAAGTACTCTTGAGTCTTACTAGTGAATATAAAAATATTGACTTAATAATAAGCATATGTTAAGGTGTTTTAACACATTAGTGAGTGGTAATAAGGAAGTTAGATAAATGGGAGATCATGTGCTACCACTATGTATTATTTTCTAATGGAGAACTTTAGATGTTTACTTTGTAACAAAAGTGTTGGATTTCATGTCAAAGAAGGAGCAGAAGCAAACTTATGTAGATACAACCTTTTACCAGAAGGTAAATGGGATAAGCTAAAAATACCAATAGTAGTCAAAGGATTTAATAATGAAGGAACTTTAATTACATATAAAGCTAAAAATGTAAAAATACAGATATGAGATAAAATAATAACAATAGAAGAAATCTATAATTATGAACTAACATCAAAAGATATGCTTTTAGGAATGTTATTTTTAGATAAATTATCCCCACATATAATAACTTAAACAGATTGATGGTTTACAACACCATGTAAACAAAAAGTAAGAGCAAAAAGAGTTATTAATAAAATAAGAAAGAAAACTGACTGGATAAAAGAAAGTGAAAAAATTACACAAAAGTTAGAAAATATAAAAAATACAGAAGTCACAATAGAACTAGTCGTATTTTTGATAAATAAAAAACAAATAACTATATTTTCAGTAAATAAGATAGAGATAATTAAGAAAAAATTAGAATAATTATATAGTGAAGATCCATTAAAAGGATGAGAAAAACATAAAACTACTATAAAAATTGAATTAATAGATAAAAATAGCATAATAACTCAAAAAATATTAACATATAATTTTGACGATTTAAAAGAATTTAAAATGCATATAGATGAATTATTAGAAAAATAGTATACACAAAAAATTAATAGTAAACACAATAGTTCAGCATTTATAGTAAATAAACATAATGAACAAAAAAGAGGAAAAAGCAGAATGGTTATTGATTATAGAAACCTAAATGCAAAAACTATGACATATAATTATCCAATACCAAATAAGATATTAAAATAAGACAAATACAAGGATATAATTATTTTAGTAAATTTGATTGTAAATCAGGATTTTACCACTTAAAGTTAGATGAAAATTCCAAGGAATTAACCGCATTTACGGTACCACAAGGATTTTATGAATGGAACGTATTACCATTTGGATATAAAAATGCACCAGGTAGATACCAACACTTCATAGATAGTTATTTTAAATAATTACCTAATTGTATAGTATATGTAGATGATATACTACTATATACAAAAACTAAAGAGGAACATTTAAAATTATTAGAACAATTTACAGATATAATAGAAAAATTGGAATTAAGTTTAAGTGAAAAAAAGCTGAAATTATGAAAAAACAGATAGAGTTTTTAGGCATACAAATAGATAAAAGTGGAGTAAAAATACAACAATATATAGTACAAAAATAATAAATTCAAAATAAGAATTAGATACAAAAAAGAAATTACAATCATTTTTAAGATTAGTAAACCAAGTAAGAGAATATATACCAAAATTATCATAAAACCTAAAGCCATTACAGAAAAAATTTAAAAAGGATGAAGAATATAATTACAACGAATAAGATAAAAAACAAGTTTAGAAAATAAAAATACTTTGTAAAGAATTACCAAAATTACAATTCCCAGGTGAAAATAAAAAATTTATATATATAGTAGAAGCAGATGCTAGTGAATATAGTTATGGAGGAGTACTTAAATATAGATATGAAGAAGAAAAATTAGAACATCATTGTAGATACTACTCAAGTACGTTTAATGAAACAGAAATAAAATGGAAAATAAATAGAAAAGAATTATGTTCATTATATAAATGTTTATTAGCATTTGAGCCATATATTGTATATAACAAGTTTATTGTACGAATAGATAATACACAGGTACGTTGGTTGTTAACAAAGAGAATACAAAATTCAGTTACAACGAAAGAGATTGGTGACTAGTATTGAATATATTAAATTTTACATTTACAATTGAAGTAATTAGTACTAACAAAAATGTTATTGCAGATTACATATCATGACAAAGCTACACAGACTGATATAATATAAGATGATTCTTTAGAAAAAATACTCGAAATCCTAAATACGCTTTCAATAAAAATGAACAGTATGGGTAATGAAATAAAAAAGCTAAAGACTAATGAAGTTAAACTAAAGTCTAAACCTATGAATCAGCCAACTCAACAGTGTCCAAAGCTATGTCAATCGGAAGACATCAAAATTCCAGAGCTAAAAGGAGATGATGGGACACTCTATAAAACCCATAACGTTTATCAATCTACAATTGTAGGTACAAGCAAATGAGTTAGTGGACAAAGATATCAGAACATGAACATGAATAAGATATTTGAAAAACTATTTATACCAAAAACACAAAAAGACCCATTGTTCATACCCCTACAAATTACCACATATCGAGAAAGTTTGAACCAAGATAAAAAAAAGCCTATAACCACATAACCCGAGCATACATAGAAAATATCCACAAAATACAGACTTATCTAAACCTTAAACCTAGAGCCACAGATATCCAAGAACCAAACACAAACTATATAACCCAAAAAGTTAGAACAAGTTAATCGCACTACCGAAAACCAACCCAAGCTTAGTTAAAACTTGTTTCAG
>NC_061111.1:106594997-106601436 GCF_002878395.1 Capsicum annuum | reverse complement strand
CTTCATCCTAAAGTAGAATTCTGGAGAAGTGACTGAAGGGGTGAAGTATGGGCCATGGAGGAATCTATTGATAGTGCTGTCTGAGAGATCTACCATTACTCCATATTAGAATCTTATTCATGTTGGGCATGTCTATCACTTTCTCTCCTTTCTTACACATATTCTCCAGTGTAGCCTCGTAGTTTGTGTAAAAATCTCAAACTAGTATGGGGTAGAATGACTCACCTCCCTTTGTGGTCCATCCTAAATCATATTTTTTGAATGCTTTCGCCATCATATATCAGCCGCTTAATCCTTTTTCATTTCGTTCTTGTCTTTCCACTATGGTAGATTGTGTTTGCTCCAGGTACCTGCCATCTGACACTTTCAAGAACACCAGGATTCTTGCATTTAATCACATCTTCCCTTATTTGAGAATCTTCACCAATTGGGTGTTCATAAGAAGGATGTTCTCCTAAAACTTCCTTAGAGTTGGGCTTCTCTGATGATTGATGGTCAGATGGAGATATGCTTTCCTCCTTAATCTCAGCTTCTTAACCCACCTCTTCCTCAGGTTGTCGATGAGGTTCAGCTATCTTCAGACTCTGCATTTTGTTACCTCTCTGCTATTGTGGTACCTCCTCCTCACTTTTGGATTCATTGAGCAGTTTTTAAGTTAAGTTCTCCTTAGTCACCTTCTTAGAAACTTTATTGACATTTCCTTTAAGAGGCATGATCAATTCTGCATCAAGGACCAAAAGAAATAATCACTTAATACACAAAAGTAAATAATCAATCCAAAGCAGATTAATTTCAATGCCACACTTGAAAGGGTTTTATCACTGTGATTGAGCAAGGGTATGACGACTTGGTCCGATAAGCCATCACTTATGTGATAGCCTGTCAGCTAAGTCGTCAGCTTTAGGCAAAATATGACCAATTTGAACAATAAGTGACGTCTTGGTCTAATAAGCCATCAGTTATATGATAGCCCGTCAGCCAAGCCGCCAACTTCAGGCAGAATGTAATCAGGTTGCACAATAAGTGACGACCTTGTCTAATAAGCCATCACTTATGTGATAGATCTTTATCCAGGTCATCAACCAAAAACAAAATCCTAAACTCACTTTTCTTTCTTTGTAAACTTTTCAACATCGTCATCATTTAGCATCGTGCTTGTCAACATGCATAATTTAATTCTTGGGCTGAAATTTCAAAAGTTATTGTTCAGTTCAGAATTGGTAACCTTATTTTTCAGTTTCAACAAGAATCTATACTCTAATTCGACAAAATAATCTTGAAAAGCTAAAGTACAGTGGATTTTTACCCAACAATGATACATTTTTCAACTTTGACAAGAGTTTGTTCATGAACACATTTTAGTAATTGATCTTGAGTAACCAATTCACTATGCATTACTTTAAATTGATCATGAACACTTCAAAGCCTACAAAATTTACATTATTGGGCAATTATCATTACTTACAAAAGAAAAAGAGTTATTCTTGAAACATACCTCTTAGTCAACTCAAGTTGCAAGATTCCCTTGTGAGGGTATTCAAGTTACTTAGACAAGAACAAAGAACTTCACTGGTTTCATAGAGAAGGAGAAGAAAAATTTTCACACCCTTTTTCACTTAGTTTAGAAAAAAAGAAGAGAAAGTAGACTATTGACTTTTTAAAAGAAACCCAATGGGTAAGGCCATGTAATTCAAAGGGATTGCAATTTCATAGCCTATTTTATTTGTTTTCTATAATTATCTACTGAGTAATAAATAAAAAGCAATTAAACATAATAACTAATAATGGTAAGAAAATAAACTAAAGAAAATAGAGTTGGGAATGTGAAAAGACCAAGGTTAAAGGATGTGGATTGGGTTGGAATGTTTTTTTTGGGCACAAAATTACGTGACAGCTTATCAGAAAGTTGATAGTCTATCATATTTCATCGTCACCTTAAGGCAGAATGTTGCCCTATTTTGGGTCATCTGACGACCAGGTGCGATGACTTATCATAAGTGTGATAGCTTATCATCTTTGGTCGTCAGCTCTATCCAGATTATACCTCAATATTGGCTCAAATAACGACCTCACATAACGCGTTATCATGAGGGTGATGACTTATCATCTTTGGTCGTCACCTTTATCCAGAATGATGCCCCATTTTTCCTCAAGTTGACGACATCAAGTATGTGTCATCCACTTTGTGATAACTCGTCACCTTTGGTCGTTAGTTCCACTTTGCTGATAGCATTGATTTCACCTTAAACCCTACACATATAAATAACTTATTACAATCACAAACTTTAAAAAACAAAAAAACAAACTTACAATATAAAAAATTTAGGTTGCCTCCCAATAGTTCCTGATTTACTGTCTTAGCATGACTTAATAATCTTGACTACTTAGACTCCATCGAGATACATAGTGGATAATATCTTTGCATCATCCGTTGGACCAACATAGAAATTGACTCTTTGTCCATTAACTTTGAACAGACTTCCATCTTTACCTTCAAGTTTCACCACACCTGATGGAAAACATCACTTACTTTGAATGATCCAGACCATCTTGACTTTAATTTGCCCAGAAAGAGTTTAAGTCGAGAGTTGAACAACAACACACAATCACCAGCTTTAAAATCTCTCTTCTCTATTCTTAAATCATGGTAATTCTTTATCATTTCTTTGTACAAATCAACTCTTTTGTAGGCTCCAAGATAGAATTCATCTATTTCTTTTAGTTTCCCCAATCTTCACTTGGCTGCTTATTTCTAGTTCATTTTTAGTCGTTTAAGATCCTACAAGGCCTTGTGCTCTAACTCAACCGGAAGGTGACATGCTTTTTCGTAGACCAGATAGTATGGTGACATCCCAATAGGTGTCTTCAAAACTGTTTGATATGCCCACAAGGAATCATCGAGCTTTTGAGACCAATCTTTTCAGCTCGCATTCAAAGTTTTTGCTAAAATTTCTTTTATCTCCTGGTTCAAAACTTTTACTTGCCTACTGGTTTATGGGTAATATGGAGTAGCAACCTTATGCTGCTTTACACTATGTTTCTACAAAGCAGTTCGAAATGTTTTGTTGCAGAAGTGGGACCCCTCATCACTAATGATACTTCTTGGCACTCCAAAATGAGAGAAGATGTTCCTTTTTAAAAATTCCACCACTCTCTTTCCTTCTTTATCATATAAAGCAACTGCTTCAACCTATTTGGACACATAGTCAACATCTACCAAGATGTATTTTATTCCATAGGAGCTCACAAATGGACCCATGAAATAAATACCCCAGACGTCAAAAAGTTAAACTTCCAAGATCTTCGCTATGGGCATCTCATGGTGCTTTGATATTGACCCTTGTCTCTGGCACTAGTCACATCTCCTTGAAAACCCACATGATCTTTGAATAGGGTTAGCCGATAGTAGCCACTTTGTAACACCTTTTTTGCAATACGATCACCTACATGATGACCTCCGACTAGAGAAGCATGACAAGCTTCCATAATACCCAACATGTCCACCTCCTGGATACACCGCCTAATAATATTATCTGCACATCTCCAAAATAAATATGGCTCATCCCAAAAGTATTATGTAAAATCATGAAGAAACTTCTTTTTTGGGTGAAAAGAAAGATTCTTTGGGAAAATATCAATCACCACATAATTTGCAAAGTCTGCATACCAAGGTACTCATTCGAGCACAGCGGCCAAGATTTTCTCATTCGAAAATGTATCATAAATTTCAAGCTCATCGTTGACTTCTTGATCTCCCTCAATTCTAGATAGGTGATCTAAAACTTGATTTTTGCATCCCTTTCGATCTTTGACTTCAAAGTCAAACTCTTAAAGTAGCAGCACCTACCTGATTAGCCTTGGCTTTGTATCCTTCTTTGCCATCAAATACCTTAAAGCATTATGGTCTGTATGCACTACCACTTTAGTCCCAAATAAATAAGCATGAAACTTCTTGAATGCATAAACCAATGCAAGAAGTTCCTGCTTAAGTGTAATTCTTCTAGGCCCCATTCAATGCCTTGCTTGATAGTAAATGGGTTGAAACAAATTATCTTTCTTTTGGCCAAGCACAACTCCAAGCCCTACTCTACTTGCATCACACATGATTTCAAATGTTCTTGACCAATCTTGTGCAACAATGATTGGTGCAGCAACTACCTTCTCCATAAGGTAGTCAAATGCCATTTTGCACTCATCGTCAAATATGAAATTGGTCTCCTTCTCCAAAAGCTTGCACATTAGGTTTGGTAATTTTAGAGAAGTCTTTTCTAAATCACCGATAGAAGCCAACATGACTAAGGAAACTCCACTCCCTTTATTGAAATAGGGGGTGGTAGTTTCTCAATAACATTGATTTTGGCTCGGTCAACTTTGATTTCCTTAGCTGAAATTTTTATGAAGAAGGACAATGCCCTTCTTCACCATGAAGTGGCATTTTTCCTAATTTAAAACTAAGTTGAACTCCTCACATCTTTCCAATGCTCTACTCAGATTAACCAGACATAGATCAAAAAATCACCAACCATTGAGAAGTTATCCATAAACATCTCCAAGTTGTCCTCCACCATAATGTAAATGATAGACATTAAGAACCATTAAAAAATCAAAGATGCATTACATAAACCAAATGGCATCCACTTCAAAGCAAAAATACGATACGGGCAAGTGAAAGTCATCTTCTCCTAATTCTCTGGAGCAATAGAAATCTAGTTATAGCCTGAATATCCATCCAAGAAGCAATACCAATATCTTTCCGCCAACCGATCAAGAATTTGACCCATAAAAGGCATCAAGAAGAGGTCCTTCAGAGTCCATGAGTTGATCTTGTGATAGTCCACGCAAACTCTCCACCCTTTACCAGCCTAAGTGGAATCAACTCATTCTTTTCATTTCAAACTACAGTCATACCCCCTTTCTTAGGCATACATTAGATGGAGGCTTACCAATTTACTATCCGAGATGGGATATACAACTCCTGCATCGAGCCATCTAATGATCTCCTTCTTAACCACTTCTTACATTGGTGGATTAAGGAAACGTTGGTGCTCAATAGTTGGTGTGCTATCCTCCTCAAGCTGAATCTTGTGAGTGCAAATACTGGGAGGGATACTAATGATATCAATAATAGTCCAACCAATTACTCTTTTATATATTTTAAACACAGAGATAGGTGCCTCAACCTTGTGCTCAACTAATTTTGCAACAATAATCATAGGTAAAGTGTTTCCACTGCCTAAAAACACATACTGTAAATGTCCTTGCAACTCCTTCAACTCCAACACCGGTGGCTCTTTGATTGATAGCTTAGACAGTGGTGTTGTTTGATTTTTTTTCATGTAAATCTAGCTTCTTGGGAGCATATGAATATGATCCCATTCCCATCAGGTCAGGGACTGCCTCTTCATATTCTTTAATACCTTATCTATCAAAGTTCATTAAGACTGTAGCTAGAGGATCAACAACAAACTTATCCTCTATTGACACTTCTCTCTCATCCTCATAATAAACATCAATTATAAAGAATACACTCATCTTTTTAGGTTGCTTCATATACTGCTACACATCATAATGAACTACCTCATCATTAAGACTGAACGGTAACTCATTAGCCCATAAATTAATAAACACATTTTTGATTACGAGAAAAGGTCTACACAAGATTATAGGTACCTCAAAATCTACCTTGCAATCCAGAATAAAATAATATGCAGGAAATATAAAGCTGGCCAGCTTTATGAGAACTTCATATAATTTCCCCACTGGCCCCTTTATTGATCTGTCTGCAATCACCAATCGTATATTTGTGGGTGTAGGATCTCCTAAACCTAACTTATTGTACACAACAAGGGGCATTAAATTAATACTAGCTCCCAAATCGCTTAGAGCTTTTGTAAAATCAAGCGACCTGATAGTACAAGGGATGGTAAATGATCTTGGGTCTGCTTTCTTTTGCACCAAAAATATGGTCAAAACGGCATTGTAATAGTGAATATTATCCCTCATTTTGTAGCTTAGTGTTTTCTTCTTCATCACAAGGTCTTTAATAAATTTAGCATATTCGGGCATCTTCTTCAGTGCCTCAAAAAGGCTACAATCACTGCCAGCTGCTTCAGCATTGCTATGAATTTACTAAAATTTGTGTCATCCGCCTTTTCTTTTCAATCAATGAGGAAAGAGTGGCGGTGGTTTTTGGAGAGTAGTAACAACCATCTCCTATTTCTTTTCCTTTTGTTTTTCTAACTTGTCAACTTGTTGATGGTTAGATGTGTCCACATTAACATCTAGCTTCTCAGACTCCACTGCATAGTTTTTATCCTCTTTTACACCATCTTTAAGCATATCATAAATCATAGCTTTACCCGCAAAAGGGCCAAGTAATACTTTACTACTCTGAGTGGTAATTACCATGAAAGAGCCATCATTCTGAGGATTTTCCACT
>NC_061111.1:106585128-106591997 GCF_002878395.1 Capsicum annuum | reverse complement strand
ATGGGAGTCGAGGTTAGCACCAAGTGAACCCAAGGATGGGAACTCACCCGCCAGTTCAGGGTGTGATTCTTAGTAGCCATCCTTATGTTCCAGAACTACGTTGCCAGTGTAGGTTGAGACATCTTAACCTATCAAATTAGGGTTGATGAGGTGGTTTAACCTGTCAGTTTAGGGTTCTCACTGTTCTCATTGAGTACCTGCCATATAAGGGTTACTCACAAGCTGTCCTTACTCGTGGCACGGTATTGATACCCCTCCAGTCGAGGCAGAGATTGGACCTCAGCTTAGCCATAATGGCATACATGGGGCATGTCAGTTAAACACTACCTCCCAAAGTCTTAGTATCATTCTCAGTAAAAGAACTTAGGGCGTTCTTCAGATTTTAGTATATACAGGACTGTCAGATACAGTCATCCATGTTATTAATTTACAGTATCAGTCATGATAGTTATTAGTAAACCATATATTAGCTTATAGGTTATGCTATCACATATTCATGGTCCCAGTTTCTATATATGTGTGTTTTCACTCCCACGTTCATATTAGTCAGTTAGTGTTGTTCATGTATGAAACCCTTTATGTTCAGCCTACCTTCCTCGTATATTCAGTACTCTAGTTCTACTAACGTATTTGCGATATGATGTATTATTTTCATGTTACACCATAGGTTTTGAGACACGAGCTCCAGCCCAGCAGTAGCGGTAGCATTCCAATTGCAGAGACACAGTGAGTCCTTATTGATTAGAGGACAATATAATTTGATACATTTATTTATTTCTTCAGTTCAGTTTTATGGAGTTAGTTGGAGATATGTTCCTTCAACTCCTTATTCAAATAGTTTAGAGGCTTTCAGATTTATGTTTAGATTTACATTCAGACTTAGCTTTCAGATTGAGTTGTTTTGGGTATTTTCACCCATATTGTTTTATTCAGTTGAACCTTATGGCCTTATAATTTTATGTATTCCATATTATTATATCATGATTTGCAGTATACAGGTACATATATATCAATCATGGGTTAGCTTGTGGTCCTTCGAGGTCATAAGCACCATGTAATATTCTGGTTTAGCAAATCAGGGCGTTATAAACTTGGTATCAGAGTCTAAGGTTCAATAGAGTCCTAGGAAGTCTGAAAGCCACATCTAGTAGAGTCTTGTACATGGGTGTATTGCATGTCACATTTATGTATAGGAGGCTAATAGATGTTTTAGGAATAGTCCCCTTTCTTCAGTATTCATGTCATGCTAGTGAGCATAATCACAAGTTAAACTCTCATTCTAATCCATTTTCTCTTATTCCAGACCATGGCTCCAAAGAGAAGAAACCAGCCAGCTCTTCAGCCCGAAGATCCTTTGGGCGAACATGTTTCCCATGCGGAGTTTAGAGTCGCATTTACCATACTTGCTCAATCTGTGACTGCACAGAATGAATGGCCACCAGTCATTTCGGCCAATCCAATGGCCAATCCTAAAGTAGCTAGGGTTCGGGACTTCACCCAGATGAACCCTCCATCTTTCCAGGGGTCTAAGTCTAATAAGGACCCTCAAGAGTTCATTGGCTAAGTCCTGAAGGTCATTGACATCATGGGTGTTACTTCTATTGAGAGTACCGAGTTAGCCGCCTACCAGTTACAGGATGTTGCTCATGATTGGTACAAATAGTAGAAGTCTAAGAGGTTAGATGATGCAGGCCCTATCGAGTGGGAAGAATTTATCACGGCCTTCTTAGATAGATTCTTTCCCTAAGAGCTGAGGGAAGCCAAAGTTCTTGAGTTCATCAATCTCAGGCAGGGGAATATGATGGTTAGGGAGTATTTTCTCATATTTACTCAGCTAGCCAGGTATGCTCCTCATGTGGTTGCACATAATAGGGCTAAGATGAGCAAGTTCGTGTTAGGGATCAACGATAGCGTGGTAAATGAGTGTTGGTCTGCGATGCTGATCGGTGATATGACCTTAGCCAGACTCATGAACCATGCCTAGTAAGTAGAAAAGCAGAAGTTTAAGACTAGGGAGAGGCAGAACAAGAGAGCAAGGTCAGGTAACTTCAACTTTTCTCACCCCAAATTAGATGGAGGAAATCGTTCATAGTTTCGCTCTAAGTCAGCCGTTCTAGCCCCTTCCTCTGCCAGCACTCCACTGCCAAAGTTCAGAGACGGCAAAAGAGATAAAGCTCCAGGCTCTAAATCTCAGGGCAGTGTTAGCAGTTCCCATACAAATCCCCTTTGTCAGACTTATGGTAAGAACCACAAGGGAATTTGCAGAACCGGTAGTGATGTCTATTTTGGTTGTGGCAAGCCAGGACACAAGATTAGGGAGTGTCTGCAGTCAAGTCTTCAGGGTCAGCAAAATTATTATGTAGCTCAGTCCGGTCGTCTGAACAGCAGGGTACCATTTCTAGTGCTACCAGTGGGCAACGCCCAAATAGACTCTATGCTCTTCAGTCCAGGCAGGATCAAGAAAATTCTACTTATGTCGTTACTGGTACATTAAAAATTTTTCATGTTCATGTTTATGGTTTGCTAGACCCAGGTGCATCCTTATCTTTTCTTACTCCATACATAGTAGGCAATTTTGGAATCAGTCCTGAAATTCTAGAAGAGCCCTTTTCAGTCTCTACCCTAGTGGGTAAAACCATTATAGCCTGGCGTGTATACAGGAACTGCCCGTTTATGATATCTCAGAAATCCATGTCAGCAGATTTAGTTGAGTTAGAGATGACTGATTTTAATGTCATTCTCAGCATGGATTGGCCTCATTCCTGCTATGCCACAATCGACTGCAGAAATAGGATAGTTTAGTTTCAGTTCCCGAATAAGCCCATCCTAGAGTGGAAGGGTAGCATTTCAGCGTTCAAGGGTCAACTTGTTTCCTACCTTTGGGCAAGAAAAATGACTTCTAAGGGGTGTGTGTATCATCTCATGCATATTAAAGATTCCAGTTTTGAATCTCCCAGTCTCAAAGTAGTCCCTGTTGTTAATGAATACTCAGATATCTTTCCAAAAGATATTCCAGGCATTCCTCCCAAAAGGAAAATAGACTTCGGCATAGACCTTCTTTCGGATACTCAACCTATTTCTATTTCGCCATACAGAATAGCACCAGCAAAACTCAAGGAACTGAAAGATCAGTTGAAGGATCTCTTAGATTAGGGATTCATCAGACCCAGTGTTTTCTCATGGGGTGCGCCAGTATTATTCGTGCATAAGAAAGATGGTTCTCTCGGGATGTGTATTGATTATCGTCAACTCAATAAAGTCACGGTCAAGAACAGATATCCTCTTTCTAGGATTGATGATCTATTTGATCAAATTCAGGATGCCAGTTACTTCTCCAAGATAGACCTTAGATCAGGCTATTATCAGCTCAGAGTTAGAGAATGTGACATTCTGAAGACAACTTTCTGTACTCGGTATGGTCACTTCGAATTTTTAGTAATGTTATTTGGTCTTACCAATGCCCCTACAGCTTTCATGGATTTGATGAACCGTGTGTTTAATCAGTACTTAGACATATTTGTCGTAGTCTTTATAGATGATATTCTGGTCTATTCTCGCACAGAGCGTGATCATAAGATCATCTCAGGATTGCTCTTCAGACTCTTAGGGATCACCAGTTATTCGTTAAGTTCAGCAAATGCGAATTTTGGCTAAGATTAGTATCATTCCTTGGCTATATTATTTTCGGTGATGGCATTATAGTAGATCTTCAAAAAACCAAGGCAGTAAGAAACTGGCCTAGACCCGTATCTCCATCAGGTATCAGGAGTTTCTTGGGTTTGGCTGGCTATTACAAGAGGTTTGTCGAGGGTTTTTCTTCTATTGCATCTCCCATGTCCAGATTGACTCAGAAGAAGATTAAGTTTCAGTGGTTAGATTCATGCAAGAAGAGCTTTCAAGAGTTGAAGACTCGACTCACCTCAGCTTCAGTTCTAGCTATTCCAGATGGTTCAGATGGTTTTTTAGTCTATTGTGATGCATCCAGAGTGGGTTTAGGTTGTGTCCTCATGCAGCATGGTAAGGTCATAGCCTGCGCCTCCAGACAGTTAAAGCCACATGAGAAGAATTATCCTACTCATGATCTTGAGTTAGCAGCGGTAGTTTTTGCCTTAAAGATTTGGAGGCATTATCTCTATGGAGTTCATGTAGATGTTATCACAAGCCATAAAAGCCTCTAGTATGTCTTTTCCCAGAAAGATCTCAATCTTCGTCAGAGAAGGTGGTTAGAGTTTTTGAAGGATTATGACATGAGTGTTCTTTATCATCCAGGCAAGGCCAATATTGTGGCCGATGCTCTCAGTAGAATCTCCATGGGTAGTATTTCTTATGTTGAGGGTATCAAGAAAAACATGGCTCAGGAGATCCATCAGCTTGCCAGACTAGGCGTTCGCTTAGTTGATTCTTCAGAGGGTGGTGTATGTGTTCACAGTAGTTTAGAGTCATCTCTAGTTTTCGAGGTGAAAGAGAAACAAGACAGGGATCCTAGCCTTGTCAAGCTCAAAGAGTTAGTTCAGAATTAGAAAGTCGAGGTTTTTTCCCAAAGGGGAGATGGTGTTCTTTGTTGTTAGGGTCGTCTATGTGTTCCAGGTGTATATGAATTGAGGCAACGAATTCTTGCAGAAGCACATGGTGCGCGATACTCTATTCATCCAGGGGCCACTAAGATGTACCGCGACATACGGGAGATCTATTGGTGGAGTGGGATATAGAGAGATATTGCAGAGTTTGTGGCTAAGTGCTCTACATGTCAGCAGGTTAAGATAGAGCATCAGAAACCTAGTGGTTCCATGCAAGAGTTCACCATTCCTACTTGGAAGTGGGAAGAAGTGAACATGGACTTCATGACGGGTTTTCCTAGAACTCATCATCAGCACGATTCAGTCTGGGTTATTATAGATAGAATAACCAAACCATCTCACTTCCTTCCCGTTCGTACTTCTTATTCCATCGAGGATTATGCCAAACTCTATATTAGGGAGTTAGTTAGGTTACATGGTTTTCCACTATCTATCATCTCAGACAGAGGTACCCAGTTCACCTCTTACTTTTGGAAAACGTTCCAAAAGGGTCTCAGTGCCCAAGTCCATCTCAGCGCAACATTTTATCCTCAGAAAGATGGCCAAGTAGAGAGGACCATTTAGACTCTTGAAGATATGCTAAGGGCGTGTGCAATTGACTTCAAGGAAATTTGGGATGACCACTTGCATTTGATTGAGTTTGCATACAACAATAGCTATCATTCTAGTATTCAGATGGTTCCATTTGAAGTTCTCTATGGTAGGAGATGTAGATCTCTGATTGGTTGGTTCGAAGTTAGTGAGGACTTAGTCATAGGTCCTGACTTAGTATTCGACGCTTTAGAGAAAGTTCAGTTGATCAAAGAGAGACTTCGGGCTGCTCAGAGCCAACAGAAGTCCTATGCAGATATTCGAAGAAAGGATCTTGAGTTCGAGGTCAATGACTACGTCTATCTTAAGATCTCTCCTATAAAGGGAGTAAAGAGGTTCGGCAAGAAAGGGAAACTCAGTCCCCGATATGTCGATCCTTCTAGAATTCTCTGTCACTTCGGTAAGGTAGTTTATGAGCTTGAGTTGCCTTCAGATCTAGCCTCATTCCATCAAGTCTTCCATGTCTCTCTGCTCAAGAAGTGCATAGGTGACCCAACAGTTGTTGTCCCTATTCAGAGCATCGATATTCAGAACAGCCTCTCTTATGAAGAGATTCCAGTCGAAATCTTAGATTATCAGACTCGTAGATTGAGGAACAAAGAAGTCCTTCTAATCAAAGTTCTTTGGCAAAATCAATTTCATGAGGGAGCTACTTGGGAAGCAGAAGCAGATATACGTACCAAGTATCCTAACCTCTTCCCCGCCAATTCAGGTCAACCTTAAGGTAATAGTTCTTCTTAAGCTTATTCAGTTTTATGTTCATGTTTCCAGTATAAACTTGGTACCTATTAACCGTTGCATACTCAGTCATGCATTCATGTATCAGTTATCCGTCAATCAGATATACACGAGTTTAGTATGTTTAGCATGTCAGTTATGAGATTAAGTTTCAGTTCTTCATGTTCAGTTCAGGTTCTGTTGTCTTGTATGCCTTCTCAGTAAATTCTCATTCGAGGACGAATGTTCCGAAGGGGGAGATATTGTAATACCCCGCATGTTTCGAAGCTAGGAAGTGAATAAGTTTTCCTACGTATGAAACATCCTATCCTGTGAGTAGCATTTTAGTGCATGACTTACAATGATATCCTAGCGATAGGATAGCTTATGATGCGCTAAGCATGTTCATATGAGTCACCTAAGGTAATAAAACTAAGAGTTTTTGAATCCATCAAGTTTTAGTGTTCGATTTTGTAAGAGTCATATTTGAATGAGTATAACTCGATGTTCATGTAGTATTTTGGCTGATTTAGACCTACCAAAATATAGAGAATCAATTAGCTTTCCAACGATACCAATTTCACCTTAATCCAATACCTGAGCAAAAAGTTATGTCTATTTTTATGAAAGACAGTAAGGATAGGCGATTGGTTAGGTGCTGCCAACCAAACTTAGCCGATTGGTTAGGCGCCGCCCAACCTAGCTTGTGCAATTACTTGGGCACCGCCTAAGTTAGTTCCAAGTACCAAAAACACTCCGTTTTGAGTTATTTTGAGGGTAATTAAGTCTTTTAACACTCCTTACACGTCCCTAAACCTAACCCTACAAAATATATTGCTTTTAAACATATTAAAACCCTATTAACATCTCAAAGCTCATCATCCAAGAGCACTAAAAGAGAAAAACAACTAGCTTTGCATAATTAAGCTTGAAGATTCGATTTCAAGAAAATTTCTCCATCAATCATCAAGAATCTTCCTTCTA
>NC_061111.1:106521318-106582128 GCF_002878395.1 Capsicum annuum | reverse complement strand
GTTTGTTATGTAGGTATTTGTAAGAGTAGATAGGTAGGTGTGGTATGTAATTTATTCTAGTCATAGTATATTTATCAAATATTTTTTTCCCATATGATCTTTCTTATATTTACTATTTCTATATCCTTAAGTACATACAAAACAAGTATTTTAAATTTATCTATCATTTCATCGGATAAGTAGATAGTCATTTTTTCATATAATGCTATTTCAAAATATTTCCTTCAATCATATACATAACAAAATATGATCATTTTGGATTACTATGTACTAGATTATTCTTAAATAATTATGTTACTCTGTCATTATTAACATGGTAGTTTGGATAATTTTCCCTTAAACAACGTCTCTACTCTGGCTATTCTCCTATCACGACTTTCTTGTCTCACCGGTTTCACCTTGAAGATGACATAGTCCTAGGGGTCTTTCTCCTTTTCCTCTTTGCTAATAAACTTTGTAACATATCATTCTTCGAATAATTCTACTATATAGTAACTAACATGAACTTATTTTATCATATCATGATTGTCAGGAATTTATGAATTTAGCTATTCATAATCGTAAATGAAAATACCTGTTCTGGTAGATTTGATAAATCTATGCTTTGTTCATCCATAGCTTTTCCTTTAAAATATATCTTTTTTTATTAAATGCAAAAATTTCTTGCGTACAAGAGAAGGCTTGCTTCAACTCATGAAGTCTTGCCTTATCTTGGAAAATGACTTGCCTATTTATAATCTACAAAATATGAAAAACATGTAAACTATTTACTATTTCTACTTTACACGTAAAATATACTATTCCTACTTTACAAAAAGTCTTTAAACTTGTCCTACTTTTTAAAAGTAGAAAAGACTAATCTTTACAAAAAGTTCTAAAAAGACAAAAATTAATTAATGACCTTTGCCAAAAAGTCAAAAAGCTAAATATTTTACGTATCTAAGTTAAGAAAACTATTTACATGTCACTTTCTTTAATAACTCTTCTTCCATAAGTCAAGAAAACTATTCACATGTCACTTTCAACTTTAATATCTTGTTTTGCTTTCTTTTCTTCATCTTTATCTTGGCCAATTTTTCTTCGTTTGTTGTCTCTTTCTTTCTTGTCATTAGTCCATCTGTATTTATTTTGATTAACTCTTGCCTTCTTCTTCATTGTAACTGAACCTCAAGTATAACGTTATCTTCTCCATGACATTTTGAGCATAAATGGTCTGGATACGTATGTGCTATTATCTTACAGTATCTGGTCAATAACTCTCCTAAAATAAATTTTTTCTTAATTGCTCTGGTAGTAGGTTGCCTTTTTGGATTATGTAGTGTCATAATCCATCTTTGGACTTCCTGCATATCTGTTTGTCCTAACTCTCTTGAATTTGAATATATAATTATCTAGTCTCTTGAATAATAACTCCAAATCGGATTCTGATTTAGAAAATTATTCGCTAACTCTTGGATAATTATGGATATTCCAATAAGCCTTTTATTTGTATAAAAATCTAGTATATCTATTCTTGGTATTTCTTCCTGTGGTTTAATATCTTTTGGTATGATCATATCTTTTTTTATTCCTATTTCCACGACTTGTATAACTGGTTTAATCTCATCATATAATATCTCTGCTGGTGTTGTATAGAACTTTACAAAAAATAAATTTCCTTTAGTTATCTTTTTGTAAGTGGTGATTACTTTATATACTTCTGGTATAGCTGCTAATTCACTTCTGTCTTGGGTATACAGTATTGAGTAGTCCATAACTGTAACATGTTTTAACTAGATTTGGGCTAGTTTTTGGTAATGCAATTAACTTATTGTATCTTTTTAACTTTTGGGTTATAAAATCTATATTTGGTTCTTGGATGTTTGGATTGTATATAAATTTTCAATATAAACATGGGTTAAATGGTTATAAGCTTGTTTTTTCTGGTTAATTGCTTCTGAATAAGGGTATAACTGTGGGGGTATAAATAATTCATTCTTTTAAATATTTGGTGGTGCATAAGGTTTTTCAAATATCTTATTTAGGTTATAATTCTTTTTCTTTGGTAATTCGGATTTTGGTAAATTTTTTGTAGTGGGTAATTCCTTAGCTATACCTGATGTTCCTGTACATGTAACAATCGTTTCGGTTTTAAGGTGTGTCCGAACGTCACCTTCTAGGTCTAGTTTTTTAAAGTGCTCTTCCTGCACTAGATCTATGCCTTTGGCTTTTTCCTATTTTTTAGAGTGCTTAGATTGCACTTTTAATTCTATGACTTCAGTAGTCAGTAGAGTAACTTGTTCTTTTAATAATTTTACTTGTTCAAATAATTGAACTAGTAAATCATTCTGAGTAACTTCAATAGTAACTTCTTCTATTGTTAAATCAGTCTGAGTAGTCTTGTCGTGACAAGTAAACTGCAATGACATTTTTGTTAGTACTAATTATTTTAATTGTAAATGTAAAATTTAATATGTTCAATACTAGTCTTCGTATTTCCTTCGTTGTAACTGAATTTTGTATTTTCTTTGTTAACCACCAAGGTACCTGCGTATTATCTGTTCGTACAATAAGCTTGTTATATACAATATATGGCTCAAATGCTAATAAACATTTATATAATGAGCATAATTCTTTTCTATTTATTTCCCATTTTATCTTTGTTTTATTAAACGTGCCTGAGTAGTATCTACAATGATATTCTAATTTTTCTTCTTCATATCTATATTTAAGTACTCCTCCATAACTATATTCGCTTGCGTCTGCTTCTACTATATATGTAAATTTTTTATTTTCGTCTGGAAATCGTAATTTTGGTAATTCTTTACAAAGTATTTTTATTTTCTGGACTTGTTTTATTGTAATTATATTCTACATCCTTTTTTAATTTTTTTTGTAATGGCTTTAGGTTTTCTGCTAATTTTGGTATATATTCTCTTACTTGGTTTACTAATCCTAAAAATGATTGTAATTTCTTTTTTGTTTCTAATTCTTCTTTTGAATTTATTATTTTTGTACTATATATTGTTGTATTTTTACTCCACTTTTATCTATTTGTATTCCTAAAAACACTATCTGATTTTTCATAATTTCAGTTTTCTTTTCACTTAAACTTATTTCTGAATTTTCTATTGTACCTGCAAATTGTTCTAGTAATTTTAAATGTTCCTCTTTAGTTTTTGTATATAATAGTATATCATCTATGTATACTATACAATTAGGTAGTTGTTTAAAATAACTATCCATAAAGTGTTGATATCTACCTGGTGCATTTTTATATCCAAATGGTAACACATTCCATTCATAAAATCCTTGTGGTACCGTAAACGCAGTTAAGTTTTTAGAATCTTCTTCTAACTTTAGATGCTAAAATCCTGATTTTCAGTCAAATTTGCTAAAGTAATTATATCCTTGTATTTGCCTTATTTTTAATATCTTATTTGGTATTGGATAATTATATGTCATAGTTTTTATATTTAGGTTTCTATAATCAATAACCATTCTACTTTTTCCTCTTTTTTGCTCACTGTGTATATTTTTACTATAAATGTTGGAGTATTATATTTGCTATTGCTTTTTTGTATGTATTGTTTTTCTAATAATTCATCTATATGCATTTTAAATTCTTTTAAATCATCAAATTTATATGTTAATGGTTTTTGGGTTATTATACTATTTTTATCTATTAGCTCAATTTTTACAGTAGTTTTATGTTTTTCCCATCCTTTTAATGGATCTTCACTATATAGTTGTCTTAATTTTTTCTTTATTATTTCTACCTTATCTATTGAAAATATAGTTATTTCTTCTTTATTTATTGAAAATATAACTAGTTCTATTGTGTCTTCAGTATTTTTTATATTTTCTAATTTTTGTGTGATTTTTCACTTCCTTTTACCCAATCAGTTTTCTTTCTTATTTTATTAATAACTCTTTTTGCTCTTACCTTTTGTTTACATGGTTTTGTAAACCACTAGTGTGTTTTAGTTATTATATGTGGGTATAGTTTATCTAAAAACAAAATTTCTAAATGCATATCTTTTGATGTTAGTTCATAATTATAGATCTCTTCTATTGTTAATATCATAGTTTTTCAATATGTCTATAGTTTAGTTACTGTTGTTCCTTCTGTTTCTTTATCATTCCTTAATACTTTTTTACAATTTTCAGTTAAATTTAAAAATCATAATTTTGCTGCTCCTATTAGTGTTTTTTCTATATATTCTGGTGTATCTATTGCATTTATACCATTGTCTAATAATTGTTTTGTCATATATCCTATCCATAATTGTATCGTTCTATCTACATTTATTACACCTTCTAAGTCTAAGAAGTTATAATTTTTATTAATTATTTATTTTGGTGTCCATTTGTTATATTCATCCTTTAGGTTATATTTTTTAAACTTATTTTTATAATAATATATAAGTTTTCTTATTTCAGATGTACTAGGTATTGTATTTTTATCATCTTTTTTATCAAGAGTATTTATTTCCATGTTTGTATTTTCTAAATTTTCTTTATTAATTACTTTTTGTTTTTCATTAATTTCTAGCTTTTCTATATTTGTTAAGATTTCTGTATATGTTTCACTGTCTTTTGAATCATAATTATCTATTTTTTCAGCACTTATTGTATTTATTTCTATTTCATTATTTTCTAATTCTTTATTTTCTCCTTCTAGTTTTTCTTTAAATTGATTTATCTCAATTAGTATTTTTTGTTCTTTATTTCTTCTTTTGTCTTTTTTTCATACAGGTCTTTTAATATTTGTAATTTTTTTTCTAATTCAGCAATCCTACTATTTTTAGTTTCTTCTATTTTTCGTATTTCTTCTGTAGTTTGTTGTTTTATATTATCTATTTCCTCATTTTCTTTTGCTATTCTTATCATAGCTGTTAATTTATTTTCTAATTTTAATTCTTCTTTATTTCTTCTGTAGTTTGTTGTTTTATATTATCTATTTCCTCATTTTCTTTTGTTATTCTTACCATAACTGTTAATTTATCTTCTAATTTTAATTCTTCTTTTTTTCTAACATTAAATATAAATGTTCATCTATTTTCTTATATCTTCTTCCTAAATTAGAGAATACTATTCTTATTTTTAATTCTTCATGGTTTTCATATGTTTTTTCATCTATTATAAATTCTACTTTGTTCATTTTATTTATTTGGTAATGTATAGATCATGTTGATATATGTTTTCTAGAATATCTATTTGTGATTCTAAATATGATATTTCTTCCTTTTGTGCATTTATTGATTTTTGACATACTCCTACAATCATGTTATATTGTAGTCTTTTTTTTCTTATTTTTAATTCTCTTCGTTTTTCAGATATTATTTATTTTAGTTCTTTATATTTTTGGAATTTTGTTGTGTTATTCATTTTTACAATATTTAAAATATTTTGGTGGATACCGAAATCTGATTTTATCATAATTAGGTATATATCTCATTCTTCTAGATTTTAAATGAATTATTAATTTTGCCTCATTGTTAGATATTAAGGTAATAGTAAGCTAATTTGTGGGGATTTTCTTTTATTTTATTTAACTTCATATATTCTGGATAATAACTAGTTAAAGTTTCTTTAATTTTTCTAAAAGCTTCTATATTATTAAATGATCTTCTCCTATTAAATAAATAAACAAATAACAACGTAATTAATAATAGCTTATCAACAATGAATACAATTAACACAGCCAACAAATAGATCCCAAATTGGAAGGTCTGAAACCCTAATTTACTATAAAAAAACAAAAAAAATGAATAAAAGTGAAATAAATCGGAAAGATAAATGGTAAGTGGAAAGAGATAGTGGGGGACAAGACAAGATAGGTGTGGGGAATGGTTTTTATACAAAACCGGGTGGTTAATTTTAATATGGGAAGGGTAATTTGGGTAGAAAAAATGTGAAATGTCATTAGCACCCTCCCTTTTCTCTTTAATTACAATGAAACCGACCAAACAGGACATTTCGAGTCCTTCGAGTCAATTATAATTTCCTTTAAACTTAAAGAAGAGGTGAGGGCTTTTTAGAGTTTCTAAGTGTTACAGCAATAAGAATGAGTGTTTAATTGGATGTTTATCCATTAAACCCCCAAAAAGATATGAAATGACATAGTATAGGGATTAGCAGAGAGGAGCAGAATTAATTTCCGTTTATTAAAAAGTAGGTGACTGTTAGAAACTGCAACCCACGAGTCAACCTATTACTCGTACTTTTTATCCTAAGTGGTGGTTTCACTCATGACTCATGGTATTTATTTTGACTGCTTTTAGGAATGGAGACCTGTGTCATTGAATTACTTAAGTGGTTGATTGTATAGGTCGTACTGAGATTCGTGGTTTCTGGTACGTTATTCGAATGGCTACTATTTAAGGGGTCTACGAATTGTAATACAAATAGTACCTCCATATAACCAGTAAATTAGTGAGTCCAGGTCCCGAGGATTATTTTCACAACTATAAAAAAACCCCATATCTAGGATTAATTATACGACTCATAAATCATTCCATGACTCATGATATGGGTAACCTAGAGAGTATAGTGCCACTTGTAAAAAAAAAAAAGAGACTTTCTTTTTTAAATGAGATTAAAAAGATAGTATGACAAATGAATAGAAATTAAAAGAGTATCATCTAACCACAATTAAGTGGTAATATAAGAAGTCACACTTGGTGAACTTTTTTTCTCAACAGATATATAAAACCTCTTTCCACTTAACCTTTCATATGTTATGCCTCAGAAGTGTTAAACCAACCACTCTCTTGTCACTGCCATCTGTAGTCGAGAAGCCAAACAAATAGTGAACGCTTTTATTTTTCAAAAAATTAAAACCAACTTCATTGAAGTTTCGTTTATCCCCTTGGTGGGATTTGTTACATTTTTTTTTATAAGTAGCATATTTGATTAATCAGTTCAAAAATAATTATATTCACTGGTTAAATATATAAAATATATAGGCTTAACACCTAGACAGCTACCTTAAACTCACATTTTGTAAGGGCATAATATATAAATAGGACCTTTAACTTGACACCAAATTATAACTATGACCTTTAACATTGACCATGAACAAATAAACCCTTTAACTATACAAAACCTGAAAAAAAAAATTCAATCCTAATTGGCAAAATGCATATATACACTGTTAACATGTATTACTTTTTTAACCACTGGCTACATAATGAATTACATCACCTTATTTTTATTATATTCTTATTGTGATTTTGACATATGGGATTCTTTTGCATGCAGAGTTACCCTTTTCTTCCTATTTATACGGTATATTATCTATTAAACACTATGACCTACGATCTCTATTGGATATCCCATGTTTTGGTTATAATACTAAACTTTTTTTTCTTTTTCAGATGTAGAGCATGTAATGAATTACTCTCTCTAATTTTGTCCGTTTGAGGAGTTACATTTACAGAGGTGTGATCTTAATTTTTGGAGGCTTTATTGATTTCCTTGTTTTATATTCTATCTATCTTTTGTACTATTTTTGCATAAACATAAATTTTTATAGTTCTACTCATTTACTTTAGTGGCTCCTTCAAAGGTGAACTCTAATCGGGGATGGGTAGTTTGCATGTTTTTTGTCTTTTGATGTTTCACGTAAGCTTATTTTGTACTTTTTACAGTTGTATATACAGTGGCCCATTGTTTCTATTTGTTATTTCTTTATTGTTCATTAGGTTGTTACTTTCTGTATATGGCTTTGAAACTTGGCTTACATACTAGTGTGTTATACACAACAACATTTTTATGATTTTCCCAAAAATTCATTGCACAATTCATATATAATGATGACCACCAAAATTCAAAAGAGCGAAAGAAACACTAAAACTAGGAGAAATGACAGAATTGAAATCTAGAAAAATAAAGAATAGAGATAGAGATAGATACAATGAATTAAAAAGAGGAATTCAATGAAACAAGAGGGTATATTAAACCTTTAAACCTTAATTGATTGATCCTACAAGAAGCACCCTATTCCTACAATGAACTTGACCAAATCGTAATGCCTTCCCAACCCTCGTTTTTAAGTAATAATCAACATTAAGTATTTCAAGTACTCACACTGTTGTTTCAAGAGTTTCACAATTTCAATATTAGCATACAAAACAATTGAAATGAAATGGATAAGGAACCTATATATAGTATTTTCTTTACACAAATAACCTACTATAAAAATAGCGCAAAAATGGTTAGTTAAAGAATGTTCCAAAAAGGCTTGCTTTATTCCTTATACCATTGCTTCCCTTACTCCAAGATATCATCCTTATAGGGTATTGTTCTAGTTGGAGCTCAAAAAGAGTCCTCCAAACACGTCATCATGGCCTTTATATCTTCATGTCTTGAATTCATTGGTATTGTCCTTGAAATATAGACCAAGTATGGTTGACCCCGATTGGCTTGTATCATTTTTTTCTTCATGAAAAAGATTTGATCTTGAACTCAAATCCTACAAAACCATAGGAAAAAACTCAAACCACAATATCCTCATGTCATGAGGGTTGGTGTTAGAATGAAAAAGTTAATCACCACATGAAAGGGGAAAATATTTAAAATATAACTAAGAATAAAAAAATCAATCAATGGTGTGTAGCCCCTAAAAGTAAGAAATAGTTTCCTACTCAAGAGACATTGAGAAAAGGTAAACCAAAAGAACCATGGAATGTATCCAATCTCACATTTAAACCCCAGTTGACTCTATATTTTAACCAACATAAGAACCCTTTTAAGTCGAGACATACATGATAGTTCCCATGTATCTATCATAGGTGTATAATACCTATTATAATATCCTTTTACTATTAATTTTACAAGTACATATATTTTCATATCATGTCAAAGTTCTTTTTATTAATATTTTTTTCTTTATTATATGTTATAGATAATTCTGTATGTTCTATATTATATGGTTTTACTTGTTCTAACCATTTTATTCAAAATATTATGTCTGCTTTTTGCATTTCATTCTTTATTTCAAATTTTATTTTTATTTTTTCAACTCTTATTATTATTTCTTTTTCTGTCGTATTCTTAATGTTTATTAGACTCCTTGGTAGATCTGGGCATATATTACTATTAAATTTTATTTTTTCACTTGATATTTTGCTATATAACTTTCTTCTTGTTCTGTGTTTAAGAGTATTAAATATTCTTTTTCATTTATTGGTCCTGTTATTAATATTGATTTAAATTAACTATTGAAGTTGTTTCATAACTTGTTCTTTTCGATGAGCTTGATGATTCTGATTTTTCATGAGTTATTCTTTTTGATGTACTTATTCTATCATTTATTATTTCTAAATCTTCTTTTATATCAATGTCTTTGTAACTATAATCATTATTATCATTTGTTTTCACAAATTGTTCGAAAGGACTTTCTATTTGTATTTTATTAATTTTATTTTTTCCCACTATTTTATATTTTGTTGTTAAACATATAGATTTTTACGTCTTGCTGTAAATATTTTACTTCCTGGGGTTAGTTCTATTCCTGATATTTTCCAATATAGTACTAATGATTTATCTATATTTTTACACTTATTATAAATTTAAATTTTTGGTATATTAAATTTCCTTTTATGACAGTTATTATAATTTTTTCTATAGGTTTTATAATTCTATCATCTGCTAAATATAATTCTATTGGTCTATCTATTCCTTCTCTAAAACATGTTTTTATCAATATCTCTGTTCCTCCAAGGTGTACATATTTTATTGGGTCTTTACTTTTTATATCATTTATTTCTTTATTAATTATTCTTTTTGTTACTAGTGGTATACTAGCTCTTCCTTTTGCATATCTACTGTCTATTACATGTTCTTTTGGCTTACTACGTAGTGTTCTTCTTTTCGTCTATTAAATATCTTTTTTATTGTTGGTATTTTAAATATTTTTCTACACTTAAATCTAATTTTTTTTCTTTTATTTCGTCAAATATATTATTATCAAATATTATTTTTTGATCTGTTCCTTCTTCATTTTAAATATTCTTCCTTTGTTATTATTTTTATATCTTCTTCAGTCATTTGATTCATCTAATTCACTATCTATTCATTATCTGTTTCATTCTCCGAAATTTCATATATATTATCGTCACTTTCGAATTCGTAATCTATATAATTTATTTGCATATATTCTGTATTTTCTATCTTTATTTCTGATATTTATTTCTTTTTTGGGTTTTCAGGTATTTTACAATCTCTAGCTAAATGTCATAGTTTTCTACAATTATAACAAGTACGTTCTTTTATAGATTTCTTTTTCCTATATGGTCTTTTATGTCTATAAGTTTTTACATAATATCTTTTTCTTGGTTTCTTATAATTATATTTTGATTTTTTGTATTTCTTATATTTCTTATGTCCTTTTCTTTTCTTATAATATCTTTCTTCACATCCAAATTGAGGTGCTATTTTATCTTTGCAACATGCTAAATTTTTTATTAATGTTTTTTCTATTTTTATTTCTTCTCTATATTTTTCACATAGATTTCTATACCGTTGTTGTAAAAATTTTATTCTTGCTCCTAGGGTATCTACTATGTTTTCTTCATTCCAACTCTTTATTATTTTTGAACTAAATGGTTCAGGTAATTTACTAAAATATAATCTTCTTATTTTCTTACTTTCCTCTGTATTATATGTTCCCTTATAGTAGTATTCTTTAAATGCGCATGTATATTCATCTATATAGCACATATTACATATTGCTAATTTTAACATTAAATTCCTATTCATATCTTTTTCTTTATTTTGTTCTTCTTCTTCTGTTGTCATACTACTAAATTCATCTCTTATAGCTACTTCTTATTTTTTCAATATTTCTGTTGATGATATTTTAGTAATTGTTGATGTTCCTTCTGTTTTTTTATCAAATCTTAATACTTTTTTACTTTCTTCGGCTAGGTTTAAAAATCATAATTTTACTGTTCCTATTAATGTCCTTTCTATATATTCTGGTGTATTTGTTGTATCGATATTATTATCTAATAATTATTTTGACATGTATCCTGCCCATAGTTGTATTGTTTTATTTGTGTCTATTACGCAGTCTAAATCTAAAAAGTTATAATTTTTATTAATTATTTGTTTTGGTGTTCATTTGTTATATTCATTTTCTAGGTTATATTTTTTAAACTTATCTTTATAATAATATGTAGGTTTTCTTATTTCTGATGTACTAGGTATTATGTTTTCATCGTCTTCTTTATTAAGAATATTTATTTCTGTGTTTGTATTCTCTAAATTTTCTTTATTAATTACTTCTTGTTTTTTATTAATTTCTAACTTTTTTATATTTGTTAAGATTTTTTTATATGTTTTACTATCTTCCGAATCATAATTATCTGTTTCTTCAGAATCTATTGTATTTATTTCTATGTCATTATTTTCTAATTTTTCTTCAAATTGGTTTATCTCAATCAGTAATTTTTGTTCTTTTATTTTTTTCTTCTTTTTCTTTTTGTCTTTTTTCGTATAGATATTTTAGCATTTGTAATTCTTTTTCTAATTCAGAAATCCTACTATTTTTAGTTTCTTCTATTTTTTGTATTTCTTCTGTAGTTTGTTGTTTTATGTTATCTATTTTTTATATATTTTTTTATTTTCTTTTGCTATTCTTACCATAGCTGCTAATTTATCTTCTAATTTTAATTCTTCTTTTTCTGACATTAAATATAAATATTCACCTATTTTCTTATATCATCTTCCTAAATTGGAAAATACAATTTTTATTTTTAATCCTTCATGGTTTTCATATGTTTTTTCATCTATTATGAATTCTTCTTGGTTCATTTTATTTAAATGTATATAGGTCATGTTGATATATATATATATATATATATATATATATACTCTAGACTATCTATTTGTGTTTCTAGATATGATGTTTCTTCTTTTCGTGCATTTATTGATTTTTGACATACTCCTATAATTATGTTATATTGTAGTCTTTCTTTTCTTATTTGTAATTCTCTCATTTTTTCAGATATCATTTGTTTTAGTTCGTTATATTTTTGGAATTTTGTTATGTTATTCATCTAATAATTAACACATACCTAGAACCTTTTGTGTGGGCTCAATCCAAGTAAGTTCATTGTTAAAATTGTCCTCATTTTAGGTCTAATTTGATGTGCATATGTGTGAAGTCTTCATGGGTCATTTCTTGGGCCTTTAATAAAAATTAGGATTGGGGTGAAGTTGATGTTAATCTAAAAAAAGTAAAAAAATCTACATAGAAAAAAATTGTTGAAGTGTAAAGGTACAATTTATGATTATGCCACAAATAACACCCCATTGTCTTTATTAATTTACTAAACTAATGCGCAAGTCATTAATTGTGAATTATTTTTTACAATATGGACTACTAGGCACAAAATAATAATGTAATATAATTTTAGTGATAACTGTTGGTATTGTTGCAATCAATGCTGATGTGCATTGCGTATTGACACTTTTCCACCCACCAAGGTTTATGGAATCCTTTTATTCATTATTTTCACTTCGTGAATGGAAGCATTGACAGGCGTAAACGTTTTGTAAAGTTAGTAAATATTTGTGGTTTCTTTAAATTTATTACAATAAAAAAACAACTATTTTGCATGCTAAGTGACATCTCTAGTATATACATTAGGTCATTTTTTTTGTGAACGCTACCATGGATAATTAGGACTTTTATATAACATATTTCATTGCAGTATGAATTAGCACTTATATCAACTAAATAGTTAATTAGGACGCAGTTCCTCCATTTTGAATTTTCTCCTCACATGTTCAAGTATAATTTGAAGCAAATTTTCATATATCCTAGTTCACTTAAGGAAGACTATTAGGTGATAATGTATTCATCAATGTATTTGTTAAGCCATCCATGTACGATCCTGTTTAAACATTTGTAAGTTGTTCTTGGACAATAGGACATTTAGAGTTAAAAGATTTAGACATTAACACATTCAATTGAAGCGTCACACAGAAAGTTCATAGTCTTTTGGTTCATTGGTTTTGTCAGAGTGATTTTGTGTTGGACGCTTATTATTTGTTAGTTGCAGTTCATTACGCAATTATAAAGAAGATATTTATTTTTGTATTTAGTTTAATAAAGAGTAATTGGCTTCAACAAAATATTTTACCTTGTTCATTCCAAATATATTTACCTGGACAACTTTTCATATACCCAAATATGACAAAAAGAAATGAATTTGTAAGGAAGTTGAATAACAGTCTTCGTTTTTGTATAATTTTTTCAGTTTAATCTAATCAATGTTAAATGTGTTCAATGCCTAATCTATAATTTGTATCAATACATTCGATAATTCCTATGAATCTCTAGTCATTCAATTAACCTGTGTATTCTGTTGTTTGCATAAAGTTAAGGCATGTGTAATATGAAAAAAAGACATTCATTTGTTAAGTCCAATTGGAAGAACAAACATAAGGCGGAAAAGAAGAAACAACAAATTAAAAAAAACAAAAAAAAAAATAAACAATAACCTAAGCAGTTGGATCAACACCCTCAGTAGCCTCACCACCTTCTTCAATCTTCTCGTTGTTAACCTCTCATATATAGGTGTGGAAACGATGCCTCAACTCCCACAGATCTTGCTTAAGCTGTTCCATACATTGATTAAGGTCCCTCACCTCATCTTTCAGCAGCTCCATCTCCCAAATAGTGTGATAGCGTCTTCTTCTTCGGACCACACAATTATTTCCATTGTTTGAGAAAGACATTTTATTTTTGTGTAAAAAAGAAATTTGAAAGTTGTTGACGAAACTCTATAAGATAAGATAAAAGATGAACAAAATTACAAAGAAAAGAGGATACATATGTATGTATATAAATAGGCAAAGATTTTTGTTGGTGAATTAAATGAGAAATAAATTGTTTGTTTTGCCCTTTCAGCAACCTACAAGCCGATCCATACTAGGTGTTGGATATGGTAACGTCACCTAGGTTCTACCAAAAGTCTTGAGCAGTGTTAAAGTCAGTCATAATGGGGTACATGCATGCTGTCATTGACATGGGTTTTGCTCTACTGTTTGCCTTTGTCTTGTCCCATCCAAAATCAACCAAATCTGTCTGCAGGATTTTTCTTACTTTTCTCGTAAAAAATCTAGCAGAAAGATTTAGTTTGTAAATCCAGATGACTTTTTTTCAGCTTTAAAACATTCAATTAGCAAAAAAAATCATAGAAAAAATACGGAACCCAAAGAAGGAGTCATTTTATGACAGTTGTTAATGCGGTGATAGTAAAGGAAAATTAAAACTTAGTAATGGAAATTGAAAATTGAAAATAGAAACTAAAGAGTAAAGTTATGACTTTAATATTAATAATTATAATAATACTAATAATAAAAGACATTCAGACCAATTCATAACCTGAAAACTTCTTTACACAGGGATTACATGCTTAACATTTAATAAGACAGATCGATCGGTACTGTTGGCTATCTCTGTAATACCCCGCATGTTTCTAAGCTAGGAAGTGAATAAGTTTTCCTACGTATGAAACCTCCTATCCTGTGAGTAGCATTTTAGTGCATGACTTGCAATGAATATCCTAGTGATAGGATAGCTTATGATGCGCTAAGCATGTTCATATGAGTCACCTAAGGTAATACAAGCTAAGAGTTTTTGAATCCATCAAGTTTTAGTGTTTGATTTTATAAGGTTCATATTTTAATGAGTATAACTTGATGTTAATGTGGTATTTTGGCTGATTTAGACCTACCAAATTATAGAGAATTGAATTACCTTTCCAACAATACCAATTTCGCCTTAATCCAATACCAGAGCGAAAAGTTATGCCCATTTTTATGAGAGACAGTAAGGATAGGCGATTGGTTAGGCGCCGCCCAACCAAACTTAGGCAATTGGTTAGGTGCTGCCCAACCTAGATTGTGCAATTACTTGGGCGCCGCCTAAGTCAGTTCCAAGTGCCAAAAACACTCCGTTTTGAGTTATTTTGAGGGTAATTAAGTCTTTTAACACTCCTTACACATCCCTAAACTTAACCCTACGAAATATATAGATTTTAAACATATTACAACCCTATTAACATCTCAAAACTCATCATCCAAGAGAACTAAAAGAGAAAAACAACTAGGGTTGCATAATTAAGCTTGAAAATCTGATTTTAAGGAAATTCCTCCGTCAATCATCAAGAATCTTCCTTATAAGGTATGCGTGAGTTGATTCATGGACTCCTTTCATCCATGAAGCTCAAGAACTATCTTCTAAATTATGTATTATGATGTTTATGTTGTTGGTGGTTGATGTTCATGTGGTTGGAGTTTGATGATGCCTAAGATGGGATCTTTGTATGTTTTGTGTGAGAATATAGTGGTATTTAATGTATAAATATGTAATTTGGTGGTTGAATATTTGTAATGTTGATGAATCCATCTACGCCTAAGATGTGCATGTAAGGTGTTTATGAAAATACCTAAGGGAATAGAAATCATGCTTTTATGACATAATAAGTCCTAAATGACTATTCCATGTTCTAAGTTTATGTTCAATGTGATCCCCATGCTATTGTCTTGAATTGAAGATGTTGTATGAGATGCTCATGATATTGTTGTGATATGGAATGACCATGTTATTTAAGCCATGCAAGTATATAATGTTATGTGCATTCCCGATCATGTGATAGTTTGTTGAGAATCATTCTTATTATGAAATCCTTACTTATGATATTGTGAATTGTGGACTCTACTCTTATGATCAAGTTAGTCATGTGTGTCAGTTTCCTTCCATCGAGTCCTGGGAGTACTTGTACCCAAAAACTATAGCTGTGTGCCTAGAGTCATGTCATGTTTAACGATATCCAAACTCAAGTTATGATTCCATAGACTTCAGTTAGTCATGTGCCTCAGGAAAACCTCATGATCTCAGTCAGTTGTCAGATATCAGTAACATTCCGCCAGTCAATGGAATTCAGTAAGATTAAGTCATGTATAGTCAGTTATTCATGTCTAGTCCCTCCATATGGGAGTCGAGGTTAGCACCAAGTGAACCCAAGGATGGGAACTCACCCGCCAGTTCAGGGTGTGATTCTTAGTAGCCATCCTTATGTTCCAGAACTACGTTGCCAGTGTAGGTTGAGACATCTTAACCTATCAAATTAGGGTTGATGAGGTGGTTTAACCTGTCAGTTTAGGGTTCTCACTGTTCTCATTGAGTACCTGCCATATAAGGGTTACTCACAAGCTGTCCTTACTCGTGGCACGGTATTGATACCCCTCCAGTCGAGGCAGAGATTGGACCTCAGCTTAGCCATAATGGCATACATGGGGCATGTCAGTTAAACACTACCTCCCAAAGTCTTAGTATCATTCTCAGTAAAAGAACTTAGGGCGTTCTTCAGATTTTAGTATATACAGGACTGTCAGATACAGTCATCCATGTTATTAATTTACAGTATCAGTCATGATAGTTATTAGTAAACCATATATTAGCTTATAGGTTATGCTATCACATATTCATGGTCCCAGTTTCTATATATGTGTGTTTTCACTCCCACGTTCATATTAGTCAGTTAGTGTTGTTCATGTATGAAACCCTTTATGTTCAGCCTACCTTCCTCGTATATTCAGTACTCTAGTTCTACTAACGTATTTGCGATATGATGTATTATTTTCATGTTACACCATAGGTTTTGAGACACGAGCTCCAGCCCAGCAGTAGCGGTAGCATTCCAATTGCAGAGACACAGTGAGTCCTTATTGATTAGAGGACAATATAATTTGATACATTTATTTATTTCTTCAGTTCAGTTTTATGGAGTTAGTTGGAGATATGTTCCTTCAACTCCTTATTCAAATAGTTTAGAGGCTTTCAGATTTATGTTTAGATTTACATTCAGACTTAGCTTTCAGATTGAGTTGTTTTGGGTATTTTCACCCATATTGTTTTATTCAGTTGAACCTTATGGCCTTATAATTTTATGTATTCCATATTATTATATCATGATTTGCAGTATACAGGTACATATATATCAATCATGGGTTAGCTTGTGGTCCTTCGAGGTCATAAGCACCATGTAATATTCTGGTTTAGCAAATCAGGGCGTTATAAACTTGGTATCAGAGTCTAAGGTTCAATAGAGTCCTAGGAAGTCTGAAAGCCACATCTAGTAGAGTCTTGTACATGGGTGTATTGCATGTCACATTTATGTATAGGAGGCTAATAGATGTTTTAGGAATAGTCCCCTTTCTTCAGTATTCATGTCATGCTAGTGAGCATAATCACAAGTTAAACTCTCATTCTAATCCATTTTCTCTTATTCCAGACCATGGCTCCAAAGAGAAGAAACCAGCCAGCTCTTCAGCCCGAAGATCCTTTGGGCGAACATGTTTCCCATGCGGAGTTTAGAGTCGCATTTACCATACTTGCTCAATCTGTGACTGCACAGAATGAATGGCCACCAGTCATTTCGGCCAATCCAATGGCCAATCCTAAAGTAGCTAGGGTTCGGGACTTCACCCAGATGAACCCTCCATCTTTCCAGGGGTCTAAGTCTAATAAGGACCCTCAAGAGTTCATTGGCTAAGTCCTGAAGGTCATTGACATCATGGGTGTTACTTCTATTGAGAGTACCGAGTTAGCCGCCTACCAGTTACAGGATGTTGCTCATGATTGGTACAAACAGTAGAAGTCTAAGAGGTTAGATGATGCAGGCCCTATCGAGTGGGAAGAATTTATCACGGCCTTCTTAGATAGATTCTTTCCCTAAGAGCTGAGGAAAGCCAAAGTTCTTGAGTTCATCAATCTCAGGCAGGGGAATATGATGGTTAGGGAGTATTTTCTCAGATTTACTCAGCTAGCCAGGTATGCTCCTCATGTGGTTGCAGATAATAGGGCTAAGATAAGCAAGTTCGTGTCAGGGGTCAACGATAGCGTGGTAAATGAGTGTTGGTCTGCGATGCTGATCAGTGATATGACCTTAGCCAGACTCATGAACAATGCCTAGCAAGTAGAAAAGCAGAAGTTTAAGACTAGGGAGAGGCAGAACAAGAGAGCAAGGTCAGGTAACTTCAACTTTTCTCACCCCAAATTAGATAGAGGAAATCGTTCATAGTTTCGCTCTAAGTCAGCCGTTCCAGCCCTTTCCTCTGCCAGCGCTCCACTGCCAAAGTTCAGAGACGGCAAAAGAGATAAAGCTCCAGGCTCTAAATCTCAGGGCAGTGTTAGCAGTTCCCATACGAATCCCCTTTGTCAGACTTATGGTAAGAACCACAAGGGAATTTGCAGAACCGGTAGTGATGTCTATTTTGGTTGTGGCAAGCCAGGCCATAAGATTAGGGAGTGTCTGCAGTTAAGTCTTCAGGGTCAGCAAAATTATTATGCAGCTCAGTCCGGTCGTCTGAACCAGTAGGGTACCATTTCTAGTGCTACCAGTGGGCAACACCCAAACAGACTCTATGCTCTTCAGTCCAGGCAGGATCAAGAAAATTCTCCTTATGTCGTTACTGGTACATACAAATTTTTCATGTTCATGTTTATGGTTTGCTAGACCCAGGTGCATCCTTATCTTTTCTTACTCCATACATAGTAGGCGATTTTGGAATCAGTCCTAAAATTCTAGAAGAGCCCTTTTCAGTCTCTACCCTAGTGGGTAAAACCATCATAGCCTGGCGTGTATACAGGAACTGCCCATTTATGATATCTCAGAAATCCATGTCAGCAGATTTAGTTGAGTTAGAGATGACTGATTTTAATGTCATTCTCAGAATGGATTGGCCTCATTCCTACTATGCCACAATCGACTGCAGAAATAGGATAGTTTAGTTTCAGTTCCTGAATAAGCCCATCCTAGAATGGAAGGGTAGCATTTCAGCGTTCAAGGGTCAACTTGTTTCCTACCTTTGGGTAAGGAAAATGACTTCTAAGGGGTGTGTGTATACTCTCGTGCATATTAAAGATTCCAGTTTTGAATCTCCCAGTCTCAAAGTAGTCCCTGTTGTTAATGAATACTCAGATATCTTTCCAAAAGATATTCCAGGCATTCCTCCCGAAAGGGAAATAGACTTCTGCATAGACCTTCTTTCGGATACTCAACCTATTTCTATTTCGCCATACAGAATAGCACCAGCAAAACTCAAGGAACTGAAAGATCAGTTGAAGGATCTCTTAGATTAGGGATTCATCAGACCCAGTGTTTTCCCATGGGGTGCGCCATTATTATTCGTGCACAAGAAAGATGGTTCTCTCGGGATGTGTATTGATTATCGTCAACTCAATAAATTCACGGTCAAGAACAGATATCCTCTTTCTAGGATTGATGATCTATTCGATCAAATTCAGGATGCCAGTTACTTCTCCAAGATAGACCTTAGATCAGGCTATTATCAGCTCAGAGTTAGAGAATGTGACATTCTGAACACAACTTTCTGTACTCGGTATGGTCACTTCGAATTTTTAGTAATGTTATTTGGTCTTACCAATGCCCCTGCAGCTTTCATGGATTTGATGAAACGTGTGTTTAATCAGTACTTGGACATATTTGTCGTAGTCTTTATAGATGATATTCTGGGCTATTCTCGTACAGAGCGTGATCATAAGACCATCTCAGGATTGCTCTTCAGACTCTTAGGGATCACCAGTTATTCGTTAAGTTCAGCAAATGCGAATTTTGGCTAAGATTAGTATCATTCCTTGTCTATATTGTTTTCGGTGATGGCATTATAGTAGATCTTCAAAAAACTAAGGCAGTAAGAAACTTGCCTAGACCCGTATCTCCATCAGGTATCAGGAGTTTCTTGGGTTTGGCTGGCTATTACAAGAGGTTTGTCAAGGGTTTTTCTTCTATTGCATCTCCCATGTCCAGATTGACTCAGAAGAAGATTAAGTTTCAGTGGTTAGATTCATACAAGAAGAGCTTTCAAGAGTTGAAGACTCGACTCACCTCAGCTTCAGTTCTAGCTATTCTAGATGGTTCAGATGGTTTTTTAGTCTATTGTGATGCATCCAGAGTGGGTTTAGGTTGTGTCCTCATGCAGCATGGTAAGGTCATAGCCTGCGCCTCCAGACAGTTAAAGCCACATGAGAAGAATTATCCTACTCATGATCTTAAGTTAGCAACGGTAGTTTTTGCCTTAAATATTTGGAGGCATTATCTTTATGGAGTTCATGTAGATGTTATCACAGGCCATAAAAGCCTCTAGTATGTCTTTTCCCAGAAAGATCTCAATCTTCGTCAGAGAAGGTGGTTAGAGTTTTTGAAGGATTATAACATGAGTGTTCTTTATCATCCAGGCAAGGCCAATATTATGGCCGATTCTCTCAGTAGAATCTCCATGGGTAGTATTTCTTATGTTGAGGGTATCAAGAAAAACATGGTTTAGGAGATCCATCAGCTTGCCAGACTAGGCGTTCGCTTAGTTAATTCTTCAGAGGGTGGTGTATGTGTTCACAGTAGTTTAGACTCATCTCTAGTTTCCAAGGTGAAAGAGAAACAAGACAGGGATCCTAGCCTTGTCAAGCTCAAAGAGTTAGTTCAGAGTTAGAAAGTCGAGGTTTTTTCCCAAGGGGGAGATGGTGTTCTTTGTTGTTAGGGTCGTCTATGTGTTCCAGGTGTATATGAATTGAGGCAACGAATTCTTGCAGAAGCACATGGTACGCGATACTCTATTCATCCAGGGGCCACTAAGATGTACCGTGACATACGGGAGATCTATTGGTGGAGTGGGATATAGAGAGATATTGCAGAGTTTGTGGCTAAGTGCTCTACATGTCAGCAGGTTAAGATAGAGCATCAGAAACCTAGTGGTTCCATGCACGAGTTCACCATTCCTACTTAGAAGTGGGAAGAAGTGAACATGGACTTCATAACGGGTTTTCCTAGAACTCATCATCAGCACGATTCAGTCTGGGTTATTATAGATAGAAAAACCAAGTCAGCTTATTTCCTTCCTGTTCGTACTTCTTATTCCATCGAGGATTATGCCAAACTCTATATTAGGGAGTTAGTTAGGTTATATGGTTTTCCACTATCTATCATCTCAGACAGAGGTACCCAGTTCACCTCTTACTTTTGGAAAACATTCCAAAAGGGTCTCAGTACCCAAGTCCATCTCAGCGCAACATTTTATCCTCAGAAAGATGGCTAAGCAGAGAGGACCATTTAGACTCTTGAAGATATGCTAAGGGCGTGTGCAATTGACTTCAAGGAAAGTTGGGATGACCACTTGCATTTGATTGAGTTTGCATACAACAATAGCTATCATTCTAGTAGTCAGATGGTTCCATTTGAAGTTCTCTATGGTAGGAGATGTAGATCTCTGATTGTTTGGTTCGAAGTTAGTGAGGACTTAGTCATAGGTCCTGACTTAGTATTCGACGCTTTAGAGAAAGTTTAGTTGATCAAAGAGAGACTCCGGGCTGCTCAGAGCCAATAGAAGTCCTATGCAGATATTCGAAGAAAGGATCTTGAGTTTGAGGTCAATGACTACGTCTATCTTAAGATCTCTCCTATAAAGGGAGTAAAGAGGTTCGGCAAGAAAGGGAAACTCAGTCCCCGATATGTCGATCCTTTTAGAATTCTCTGTCACTTCGGTAAGGTAGTTTATGAGCTTGAGTTGCCTTCAGATCTAGCCTCATTCCATCAAGTCTTCCATGTCTCTCTGCTCAAGAAGTGCATAGGTGACCCAGCAGTTGTTGTCCCTATTCAGAGCATCGATATTCAGAACAGCCTCTCTTACGAAGAGATTCCAGTCGAAATCTTAGATTATCAGACTCGTAGATTGAGGAACAAAGAAGTCTTTCTAATCAAAGTTCTTTGGCAAAATCAATTTCATGAGGGAGCTACTTGGGAAGTAGAAGCAGATATACGTACCAAGTATCCTAACCTCTTCCCCCCCAATTCAGATCAAGCTTAAGGTAATAGTTCTTCTTAATCTTATTCAGTTTTATGTTCATGTTTCCAGTATAAACTTGGTACCTATTAACCGTTGCATATTCAGTCATGCATTCATGTATCAGTTATCCGTCAATCAGATATACACGAGTTTAGTATGTTTAGCATGTCAGTCATGAGATTAAGTTTTAGTTCTTTATGTTCAGTTCAGGTTCTGTTGTCTTGTATGCCTTCTCAGTAAATTCTCATTTGAGGACGAATGTTCCGAAGGGGGAGATATTGTAATACCCTGCATGTTTCGAAGCTAGGAAGTGAATAAGTTTTCCTACGTATGAAACCTCCTATCCTGTGAGTAGAATTTTAGTGCATGACTTACAATGATATCCTAGCGATAGGATAGCTTATGATGCACTAAGCATGTTCGTATGAGTCACCTAAGGTAATAAAACTAAGAGTTTTTGAATCCATCAAGTTTTAGTGTTCGATTTTGTAAGAGTCATATTTGAATGAGTATAACTCGATGTTAATGTAGTATTTTGGATGATTTAGACCTACCAAATTATAGAGAATCAATTAGCTTTCCAACGATACCAATTTCACCTTAATCCAATACCTGAACAAAAAGTTATGTCTATTTTCATGAGAGACAGTAAGGATAGGCGATTGGTTAGGTGCTGCCAACCAAACTTAGCCGATTGGTTAGGCGCCGCCCAACCTAGCTTGTGCAATTACTTGGGCACTGCCTAAGTTAGTTCCAAGTGCCAAAAACACTCCGTTTTGAGTTATTTTGAGGGTAATTAAGTCTTTTAACACTCCTTACACGCCCCTAAACCTAACCCTACAAAATATATTGCTTTTAAACATATTAAAACCCTATTAACATCTCAAAGCTCATCATCCAAGATCACTAAAAGAGAAAAACAACTAGCTTTGCATAATTAAGCTTGAAGATTCAATTTCAAGAAAATTTCTCCGTCAATCATCAAGAATCTTCCTTCTAAGGTATGCGTGAGTTGATTCATGGACTCCTTTTGTCCATGATGCTCAAGAACCATCTTCTAAATTATGTATTATGATGTTTATGTTGTTGTTGGTTGATGTTCATGTGGTTGGAGTTTGATGATGTCTAAGATGGGATCTTTGTATGTTTTATGTGAAGATATGGTGGTATTTAATGTATAAATATGTAAAGTTGGTGGTTGAATATTTGTAATCTTGATGAATCCACCTATGCCTAAGATGTGCATGTAAGGTGTTTGGGAAAATACCTAAGGAAATAGAAATCATGCTTTTATGACATAATAAGTCCTAAATGACTATTCCATGTTCTAAGTTTATGTTCAACGTGATCCCCATGCTATTGTCTTGAATTGAAGATGTTGTATGAGATGCTCATGATATTGTTGTGATATGGAATGATGATATTATTGAAGCCATGCAAGTATATACATGTTGTGTGCATTCCCGATCATGTGATAGTTTGTTGAGAATCATTCTTATTATGAAATCCTTACTTATGATATTATAAATTATGGACTCTACTCATATGATCAAGTCAGTCATGTGTGTCAGTTTTTTTCCATCGAGTCCTGGGGGTACTTATACCCGAAAACTATAGCTGTGTGCCTAGAGTCATGTCGTGTTTCACGATATCTGAACTCAAGATATGATTTCGTAAACTTCAGTCAGTCATGTGACTCAGGAAAACCTCATGATCTCAGTCAGTTGTCAGATATCAGTAACATTTTGCTAGTCAACAGAATTCAGTAAGATTAAGTCATGTATATCAGTTATTCATGTCCAGTCCCTCCATATGGGAGTAGAGGTTAGCTCCGAGTGAACCCAAGGATGGGAACTCACCCGCCAGTTCAGGGTGTGATTCTTAGTAGTCATCCTTGTGTTTCAAAACTATGTAGCCAGCGTAGGTTGAGATATCTTCACCTGTTAAATTAGGGTTAATGAGGTGGTTTAACCGGTCAGTTTAGGGTTCCTACCATTCTCATTGAGTACCTGCCAGATAAGGGTCACTCACAAGCTGTCCTTACCCGTGGCACGGTATTGACACCCCTCCAGTCGAGGCAGAGATTGGACCCCAGCTTAGCCATAACGGTATACATAGGGCATGTCGGTTAAACACTACCTCTCGCAGTTTCAGTATAAGTCTCAGTAAAAGAACTCAGGGCGTTCTTCAGATTTCAGTATATACAGAACTGTCAGATACAGTCATCCATGTTATTAGTTTACAATATCAGTCATGACAGTTTTCAGTAAACCATGTATTATCTTATAGGTCTTGCTATCACGTATTCATGATCCCATTTTTTATATATGTGTGTTTGCACTCCCGCGTTCATATTAGTCAGTCAGTGTTGTTCATCCATGAAACCCTTTATGTTCAGCCTACCTTCCTCGTATACTCAGTACTCCAGTTATACTGATGCATTTGCGCTATGGTGCTTTCTTTTCATGTTACACCATAGGTTCCAAGACACGAGCTCCAGCCTAGCAGTAGCGGTAGCATTCCAGTCGCAGAGACATAGTGAGTCCTTACTGATTTGAGGACAATATGATTTGATACATTTATTTATTTCTTCAGTTTAGTTTTATGGAGTTAGTTGGAGACATGTTCCCTCAACTCCTTATTCAGATAGCTTAGAGACTTTCAGATTTATGTTCAGATTTATATTCAAACTTAACTTTCAGATTGAGTTGTTTTGGGTATTTTCACCCACATGGTTTTACTCAGTTGAACCTTATGGCCTTACAGTTTTATGTATTCTGCATTATTATATCATGATTTTCAATATATAGGTACAAATATCAGTCATGGGTTAGCTTGTGGTCCCTCAGGGTCATGAGCACCATGTAGCATTCTGGTTCAGCAAATCGGGACATTACAATCTCGATTACCAAGATATCATCTAATTCGATACCCGCAGCATGGATGAAAAACTTCTAGCCATCATATATCCTTTGGCCTCTCAGACCATTGCAGAACACTTTAGCTGTATACGTCTTTCTAGTACAACAATGACAAATGGTTACCCGCGCTGGACCGATAGGAAAGTGTATACATACATCTTCTATTATCGACTAAAAAGGGATGAAAAAGATGGACGACTTACTCAAATTTGTAAGAGAATGAAAGTTAAATGAAATAAATAAAGAAACGTAGAGTCCTTAATGAGTAAAAAAATTAGAATTATCACTTCATCATATTCCATGTCATTTGTGTCCAACCTAATAATTAATTCTGGCCCACATTGATTAGGGTTGAGACATAGTGGTCTGAACCTCATTTTGTTTGTCGGTGGAGGGAGGGGAAGAGGGTTTTGGTTGAGATTCTATTGGATTTTGTGGAGATGAGCAGTGAGATTTTTTCAGCTTCCCTCCAAATAAATAGGCAAAGGAAAAGTTTTAGTTTATCTTTATGAAATGGTTTTTGAATTCCCGAAAAACATTTGGGGAACCGCCTTTAAAACAATAAGTAAAATAAAAAAAATGGGTGAGCAATAGTTTCGAACTTGGGACCTATGAAATCTAAAGTTGATGTTTGACCAAGTCGCTGCAATAGCATTCAGTGATCGTTTGCATGCATTATATTTTTATTTATGTGATGTTGTATTTACGTATCATTAAGAAACCCAATTTATTTATATTAACACACTAATTAATAGTTTAAATGTTTTACAAGTTGATTCCATGGCTGTAAAAAAATGGCATGATCCAATATTCAATTGATTATCTAAATCGTGTGAGAATACTAAATTCAACTGAATAATTTATAATCGATAACTATAGATGTAATGTAACTTGTTCACACTTTCAGTATGAACATGACTGGGTAATAGTGAACAGACTTCGTTCATGCAAAAGAATGACAATGTTCATCAAATCAATTTTAATTGAATCTACAATAGCGAGATAGTTTGATTGACGTATAGTCATAATATTAACTCAATGTATGGTTTGTCTCCATAATTGTTGATTCAATATTTCTTTGTAATTGAAATTATTTTGATTTACTCACGGATATAGGAACCGTGAAGATTGTTTTAGGTAGATTCAATTTATTATCATCACAATTATAAAATTTGTTTCAATCCCAAGTAGGCTTATACCGCGAATGTTATCCGCCGCATTGCGAACTATTGTAGCTAAATATTGTCAATGCAATTTTAATTTATGTATTACGTAGAACTTGTGTTGCCGTAAATTTCTCGTTTATTTATGAATACTTGCAATCTTAAATAACCCTTCACAATATAACCCAAAATTGAAATGTACTATCCGAACAAAAATACGATGGCCTATTAGTTCAACTATTTTTAATTGTGACCTAAAACATTTAGATTTTTTTCATGAAAAAATTCTTTTGGCCATAATGTGGATGTAATAATAAAAAGCTTTATTCACACTGTAAATCAGTTATTTCTTTGACATTTCGATCCGTTTACGTAATATATTCTTTTATCTCATTTTGAATACATTGATTATTGGGAAGGAGCTTAATTACAATTAATTTCCATATTCATTGGAAAGTGTTTGCTAATTTCGCTTAGCCATTTTAAAATAGGTATTTCCATTTTAATTTTCCATAGCCAATTGAAACCTATTCCCATATTCATAGGTATAAATAAATATTTATAGTTTTCAATAAAACATATTTGGAAACATAGAATGTAAATTGAAAGGTATCCAAAAGATTCAAACTTAATTTTTTTGCTGTCATTGACAAAGTCTCTACTGTTTGCCTTTGCCAATTCCAATCCTAAATTCAACCAAACCTGCCAACAGAGTTTCTTACCTCTCTCCCCTAAAATCTAGCAAAAAGATTTGGTTGGTAAATCTAGATTACTTCTTTATCATTTTCGGACATTCAATAGCGCAACTAAAGAAAAAATAAAAGATAAGAGGAATTATAAAACGGGAAGTAAGACTAGAGATATCACTTTCATTCATAAATAAAAGCGGAATTATGAAAGACATTCAAATCATTCCATAACCTAAAAATTACTTCACACAGGGATTACATGTTTAACATCTAAGAAGATAGATCTGAAATTACTGTAGGTGATCAGAACGACCAAAACGTCTTCTTCTCGAATACCCCCGTCATAGATGAAATCTCTCTACCCGTCATATATCTTCCGCCTGTTTCAATACTCGCAGTATACTTTAGCACTATACAACTTTCCATTACGACAATGAGTAATCATTACTAGCGCTGGGCCGATGGGGAAGCAGTTGCTTTCCTCTATTGGTATCTACTGAAAAGGGGAAAAAGATGGACGAGATACTAAAATTTCAAAGAGAAGAAAAGTTAAATGAATGTAATAATGCAACATAGAATCCTTAATGAAGGAAAAAATTAGAAATTACCACTTAGTTATGTGTCACCTCTGTTATGTTCAGCGTAATTTTGAATTCTGGCAAGGGAGAAGTAGGGTTGAGACCTACTTGTGTGAACCTCATTTTTGGTGGTGGGGGGGATAAGAATAGAGTTTTGGTTGAGATTCAGTGGTGTATTGTGAAAGAGAGTGTCGATTATAGTACCATTAATATAAAGGGATATTGTTCATTTCATTTCATTTATTGTTAAAGTAAATGAGGATTTATTGTTCATTTCATAATTTTGTTAAAGTAGAAGAGGATTTATTGTTCATTTCATTTCATTTAAACACATATCACTCATATAATATATTAAAATTTATTTTAATTGATATATACCATAATAATTAATTTTCAAGTGATTAAAAAACTATTTAATTTAAAATATGTAATTCAACAATGGTGTTGATATTTTTATTATTTTTTAGAGAATAATTATTCAGATAAATTTAACGTATAATATATTCATAAATAAAATATATATATATGGGTGAATTAAAAGAAATACTTTATGTAAGGCGGGTCAATGAAAGTGAATAATTGGAGATAATGATGGAATAAGAATTTTGAATTTCAAATTTAAATTTTTGATAAATTATTATATATTACTAATAAGTTTTTAATGTAAATATAAAATTTATGTCAAAATTATTAAGTATTTTAATTTTATTAAAATTCATAATTAAAATACTAGTATGTATATATAGACGTGAGAAATGAAATCATAAATTTTGAGGGTATTTTAGTTATTGTATAATTTTATACCAAATAAAAATAGTCTTGGGATTGTTATCCCACAAATTGGGTGGATAACTTATCCCGAATTAATTATTAGTCCCAGATAAGTTATCCCAAATATTTACAGCCAAACGTGTGATACAAAGTTTTATCCCGGGATTATTATTTTATCCCGAGATTATTGAATTTCATACCGCAAATCAAATGGCTCCTTTGTAAATTGACTCATGGCACGTGACTGTTGAACGAATGTACGTGGTAATGAATTGCGTCGATTCTCAATTTGGCTGCATTATATGCAATAAATTTACAAAATTAAGTCGTCAGAAAATTGATTAATAATTTTGGTTACTCTTAGAAATTTTCAACTTAACAATTTGGAAACAGCAAGTAAATTAAGATGAATAAATATGATATACATGGATCACTGAATTTATTTAATAGAACAAACAACCACAACAAGATATTAGTAATGCACTAATGCTTGATCAAATACGGGAAAGGTTCTAAGCTTGCAATAAGAATTTGTAGGTTTGGGTCTTAATTAAGAACAACAAGTTTAACACAGTTTTCACAACTGAGAATGAGTAACATATGTAACACATCTCCTTGCCTAAAATTCATAGCCCTGATAAATTCGCGCCATCCATTGCTGATCCTCCGATGGTTGTTGATGCCGGAAGCACCAACCTGAGAAAAATACACCTCAGTTTCACAATGAAAGATCTTAACTGGCATCAGATTTAGGGGGAAGTAGTCGTTGACGCATAGTGGCACCCACTGCAATCCGAGAAAAACAAAAGTGATGAATGAAATAAAAAAAGACAAATAGAAAGGTTTTTCAAGAAAACACTTAATAAATCTACCAGAAAGTCTTGCTCAAAGTAGGAGCGGCGCAGATTAACTCGGAACTGATGGACGGGTCCTGTCTGTGTTTGAATGGGGATGAACGATGACATTTTTTACATTTCCTTTTTAGATATTTATGAAGTAATACAGTAGTTGGTTGTGATGAAGTGTGCTCTATGTTGTCTTCTAAAGAGGAGAGAAATGAGAAGAGTTTGTATTAGTATAGGTCAACATTTAGTGTTAGCTGTATTTATTGTCATATAAAAAATAATCTAAAAAGATCGGGTCAGGGAGATTCAAACTCGCGACCTTAGGAGAATTAACATGAGATTGATTGTAACTCCCTGATATTTCATCCCGAGACGTCACACGGTGCTTATGACCCCGAAGAATCACAAGCTAAACCTTTACTGATATCTGTACTTGTACACTGCATAATATCTGAATTAAATGCGGAAATTATCCACAAGGTTCAACACATCTATGAATACTCATAATACAGAAAACTGAATACTAATACATCCGTCTGAAAAGCCTCTAAACTGTCTGAACTGTAGAGTTGATGGGACAAGTCCCCAACTAACTTCGTCAACTGAAAATAAACAAAGTCTGAAGCAATAATAGTAAAATGAGATTTGTCCTAGAAAGAAGAGGACTCACTGCTACTTTGCTGACTGGGACTGAACTACTAAGGATACTTTAGATTCTGTGCCTCCGAACTATGGTGTCAAATAAAATACCATAGCGCAAATGAGTCAGTACAGAAATGTATCGAGTATGTAGATGAGGTAGGATAATGCAAGGGCTCATGCATGCACAATATCTAAACTTAATAAGCATGAAGATACCGCATGAGAACATATATATGAATGCACACACCAAGAACATAATCATCGCAACTCTAGATACTGAAACTCAGATACCACTTTACTGCAGACTGAACTCACTACTGACGCTGAGATACTGAATCAGTGACTTATCTTATACTGATAACTGAGAGTTTGGATATACTTACATCAAGGACTAAACTCTGATACTTACTGCTTTCGACTGACAGAATTAGAGATCAACTTTTCTAACAAATTATTTCGGAAGTGATTATCAAAGATAAGAAGTATGATTATAGCTGAATCTGACAACAAGAATACTCAATAGAAATATGGTACTGTGATCAAGCCTGTCTGGCGGCATATCTATGAATATGATATCAAATAACTATATATGAGACCAATCCTATCTAACGGGATGGTCCATGAATCAATAGAACTATCTGAGTTCCACATAAAGATAGATGACTGTATCAGACAGTCCTGATTTCTAAAGATTGATACTGAAACTAAAACTGTAACTATGGAAAATAGCTACTTAACCGACACGCCCTAACCTACCATAGGTGGGGTCCAACCTGTGACCCCAGCTGGAATGGTGTTAATACCGTGCCATGGGTAAAGACCTCACTCTAGTCAATTCTCTCTGACGAATGACCCTTACTAAGAAGTCGACCTAAGGCAACATAATAGTCAAATACTCTCTCTCTTGAGGTAACAGCCTTTACTGATGACTAGTTTCTACTCCCAACTGAAAAACTCTAACTGAATCCTTAACTGACCACAATTGAACTATATTTGATACTAATTATGTTTCTCAAAAGATCTAACTGAGTTATGCTGAGATTACTTAGTTCCGTATCTGACGAAAAAGGTATCGAATCATGGTATCTGACTGACGATACAGAGCTTGAATAGATTACTCGAATCGCTTTTGAGATTAGAATTGAATCACTTGAATACTATTAGATCCGATCTGATTACAGGACTGAGGCTAAATAACTAGCGATACAGAGATTACAGAGATAACTGAGATTACTGAGCTTTCTAAAGTTCTACACTTGTATGAGGATACAGAGTTCTATAGTTCACTGAGTTTTGAGAATCATGGCTCGATTGAAATTAGTGAGAAACTAACACGGGCTCTAGACAACAACTCTATTATCGTGTATAAATACCCCCAGGACTCGATAGCGTAAAAGTACATCATAATCATTCTTGACTAGTCATCACCATAATCATTCATTCATCATCACAAGCATTCGTTCATCATCACAAGCATTAAAGCATCTTCACAATCATTAAAATATCTTCACAGTCATTAAAGCATATCTTCAAGTAATTAGGAATCATGTCGTATGTTTATTCCCACAATCATTAAGACATCACCTCAAGCATTTAAGGATCACAAATGTCTATTCATCATCACAGTCACCAAGGGGTCACTTTAAGTATCTCAGAATTATAATCATATAATAACATAGGAGAAACCTGCTACTAGATCGTACTCTATTCAACCAGGTTTTACCTCAAGTATTTCATACCTATATCAGTCTTGACATGTGTTTGGATATCACATGGCTTGGGGAAACTTCATACTGTTATGTCATAACTTACTTGCTAACCACTAGGCATGTATTAAAAACTTAGCATATAGCAAGAGCACATAATTGGGGGTTTTACTACTCTCACATCTCCACTTGTTCACTAAGGTCCTTCAACAAAACACTAGACATGCACGGGTTCACACTTATTTGGGGATTTCCTACTACAATGGAATAATTTATTTACTTGGGCATTTTATAAAACATTAGGCATGTATAAACTAACTCACAATTTGGGGATTCCTATTCAACATGCTATAATGGACCTTATGATTCACCTAAGATCTTTATTAAATCTATGGGGGACATGCTTTGCTTATTCAACCAATTCTACATCCAAATGTCATGAACACATCACATGGAAAAACAACTTCAAGAGGGTTTATCACAAATATCACATGGATTCCACCTACTAGGGTCAAAGCTTATGAATTTTGTAAACAAACATGAATCAAAACTCAACAACACATATAACATCAATTTCAACTCATACAAATCATCGAATCTCACAAACATAAAATATTCGTATTTTAAAAAGGGTTCTTGAGCTTCTTGGATAAAAGGGACCCAAGAATCAACATCTACATACCTTAATCTTTGAAATTGGATGAATTCTAATGCTTGAGACTCTATCCGCACTTGTAATAAATGATTCTCGAAGCCCACACTATGAGGAACTTGATTCTTGAAGAAATCTTGAAGAATTTATGGATGATTTTTGAAAGATTAGGATTTTTGTATAAAACCCTAGATATTTTCTCTTAAGGGAATTGAAAGAGTAAATGATAAAATTAGGGTTTGGATGGGGTTCCTCATATTTATAGAGACCTCCAAAAGATGGTAAAAGACCAAAATACCCTTGTAAAAATATCCTTAAATTGCTGAAAAAAAATAGCTGATGACATCCATGACAAGCCGTCAAGCTGGTGACAAGCCATCACGAAATGTCATCACAAAAGGGTCGAATTTTTGATTTTATGGTTAAGGTTGACGACATTAATGATAGGTCATCACGGGAATGATGGATTGTCACAAAATATCATCACTGGGATTAGAAATTTGCCCAGGGCTGACGACATTGGTGATAAGTCGTCACTCTTGTGACGGCTTATCATGAATGTTGTCACAAAGTTTTTCAGCCTGACATGCTGGAGTAAAATGGGCATAACTCCTTACTCCGATATCAATTTTTGATGGGAGTTATGGTCGATTGAATTTGACCCAACTTTTGACACTCACTAAAACTTGAATGATAGAAAAGTTTTCAACTCGTCCTTGAGTTAGGGGACCTCTATGATCTTAATTCATGCTCAAATAAATTCCCACACTACATAATTGATTAACACACTAAATTACATAGGATTCGAGGCTTTTGGAACATCTACGCATATGAATGACAGATTTTCATTCTAGTCCAAAATGTGGGATATTACATTGACCATATTTGCTACAAAAGCTTTCAACACTACACATACGTTTAATTTTTGACAAGGTACTAACATTCTATCAAATACTTATTAAATTAAAATCATGACAAGGAATCGTTAAATGAATGTACCTAATGAATTGGGTCACCTCTCGACTTTTAATTTGTCAACATTATGCGATAAGTTATTAAAATTTCTCGTGACATGTGATTCTTGAATGAATGCATGGCATGATTTAGAAATACTCTCAAATTGTCAATATTATATCAACTATTGTTAAATTCATAGATGATATGTTATTATTGAATGAAGGTACGTCAAGAAGTATGATATTTGTCAATATATTGTACTTAATCAAATGCTATTATTGAATTGACTCTTAACAAAGGATCGTGGAATGAATGTACGTAACGAATTGCATCGACTTTCAAAAAAGATCAGGTCGGTGAGAATCGAACTCGTGAGCTAAAGAGTATTAACAAGATGATTGACTATATTTGCTAGTAAAGCTTTCAACACAACACATATGTTTGACAAAGTATCAACATTCTATGAAATACTATCATTAAATTAATTCGTGCCAATGGACAGTAGAATTAAAGCACGTTATAATGAATTCGGTCGACTCTTGGATCTCAATTTGTCAATATTATATAAAAATTTATTAAATCGCTTATGATACGTGATTGCTGAATCAATGTACGTCATGAATTGGGAATACTCTAAAATTGTCAACATTATATCAGCCATTATTGAATTCAGACATAACAAGTTATTATTGAATGAAGGTACATCATAAAGAACGACCATTCTTAATTTGACGTACTTATATGAAGTACTATCACTACATTAACTCTTCACGAGGAATTTTGGAATGAATGTACATCATGAATTGCGTCGACTATCAATTTGGAAACATTATATCAAAATTATTGCGACACGTGATTATTTAATTAATGTACGTGATGAATTGTGTTGACTATTAATTTATCAATGTTATATCAAGCATTGTCGAATTCACTCATGACACATGATTGTCAAATGAATGGATGAAATGAAGTACGACAAATTGAGAATTGTCGTACTTTTATCAAATGCTATCATTAAATTAACTCTTGACCAGTGATTGTGTAATGAATGTACGTCATGGATTGTGAACTGTTGTTACTCGATATTGCAAATTGTCACAATATATGCCAAAATTGAAACGTAATTTCTGAACCAAAATACTATGGCCTATTAATTTAATTGTTATATTGCAAAATAAAAACTATTTTAATTTTTTTTGTGTTGTATTGCTACTTATTTTTAGATGCTTTATGCGTGTAATAATTTATTTTTTATTTCAAGTGTACCCAATTACTTAATGGTTCAGGGGTTACTACCTTTTTTTCCCTAGCCAATGCATTTTCCACAATTTAATTTATGAAACACGGTTTTGTTTCATTAGTTTTACATTCATTATTCGGAAATTGGAATTAAAACTTACAGAAAATTGAAGCATCAAGATAAATAAAGAAGAATGAACTTGATGAACACGAAGTACTGCATATATATGTAATAATAACAAATCAAAACAACAAGGTATTACTAATGCCTGATCAATTACGGGAAAAGTTCTTGGAGTGCAATGAGAAATCATAGGTGCGGGTTCTCATTAAGAACAATAATTTTAACAGTGTTTTCAGAACTGCGTAATAACAACATATGTAAAACATCTCCTTCCATAAAATTCGTAGCCCTAATAAATTGCCTCCATCCCTTGTTGATCTTACTATAGCTGTTGATACCAGTAGCAGCAATCTGAGCTATATACACCTTTGTTTCACAATGAAAGATCGCAACCGGCATCGGGTTTACGAGGAAATAGTCGTTGATGCATAATGGCAGCCACTACAATCCAAGAAAAAAAGGTGATGAATGAATTAAACGAAGACACATAGAAAGATAGATTTAAAAAATAATAAATAAATCTACCAGAGTGTCCTCTACGTAGGAACGATGCAGATTAACTCGGAAGAGATGATGGGGGCCTGTCTGCGTGTGAACGGGGATGAAGGGCAACCTTTTTTTTTTAAAGTTGTAGTAGTATAGTTAAGGCATACATATGGTGTCTTTTAAAGAGGAATGGAATTGGTAGGGTTTGTTTTGAAAGTGGTGACGTTGGTATTTGGTCAGCATTTAGGGTCTACAACACTTATTGCTCTTTTGCAAAATAAATAATCTAAATAAATGGATCAGGGAGAATCGAACACGCGACGTAAGGAGTATTAACAGGATTATTGACCTTATATGCTACAAAAACTTTCAACATAACGTGTGCGACATAATAATGAATCCATCAAAGAACTTGTACGCCTGACCATGGATCAACATTTTATCAAATACAATTACTAAATTATCTCACGATACGTGATTGTTGAATGAATATACACAATAAATTGTATTGACTATCAATTTATCGACATTATATGAAAATTTACTACATTCTTCTGTAACACATGATTGTTGAATGAATGTACAGGATGAGTTGCGTTGACTATCAATTTATCAATGTTATAATAAGCATTGTCGAATTGACTCAATTTAATTAGTTATTGATCTATTTTCTTGATAGGATTATATAATAAATGCCAGGAATGTATTGAGATGTTTATTTTGTTTCGTTTCATTTTAATTGTCTTCTTCACTTTGCTTAGCAGTCAAATTAAATTATTTTAAAATAAACTAAAGAGTACATATATGAATTCATTAAAAAAAGACTTTCAAAATGAATGCATAATTGAAGCAATAAAACTATGAATTTCTTCACATAGTTGAAAGTTGTACACCCTGAAAACTACTTCACACATCGATTATGTGATGAACTGTTACGAAGACGTGTTTGTGAACACTGTAGAAGATCCTGAAGTCTAATTCGTCTCCTATCTGAAAACCCACATCACGAACGAAATATCTCCGCCTATTATATATTCTCCACCTATTCTGATACCCGTAGCAGGCGACTTTAGCCTTATATGCCTTTTTAGTACCACAATGAATAATGATTAATGGCTTCGGGTCGCTGGGAACGTATTGACTAACCTCTTGTGGTATCCACTAAAAAGGGGGGGGGGGGGGTAAAAGATGGACGAATTAAATCATACCAAAAATAATTAAATTAAATTAAAATAACAAAGATACGTAGAATCCTCATTGAAGGAAGAAAAAATGAGAAAACATTACCACTCTGTCAATATTCATGTATGATCTAGTCAATGTAATACTAAATTCAGGCTTGTAATCATTAGGGTAGCCGCATACTTAAATGGATGTTGTCATTTTCTTTGGGGGTTGGTGGAGAAGAATAGGGATTTGGTTGATTATTGTGTATTGTAGGAGATTGTTGATTAATAAAGGCAAGGGAAACGGAATGGTTTATACTCTGACGGTTTGTATTCTTAGAGGTGACCTAAGAAATTAAATTGTATTTGAAAAATGAAAGTAGGCTTTGTAATTTTAAGAGGCGGCCTAGTAAATTGTATTTGAAAGAGTTGATTATCAATTGCTCAACATTATGTGCATAAAGTTTACTAAATTAACTCGTGACAAGGGATCGTTGAATGAATGAATGAAATAAAGAATCGTGACGATTATCAATTGCTCAACATTATGTGTATAAACTTTACTAAATTAACTCGTGAAATGGGATCGTCGAATGAATGCATGGAATAATGAGTCACAGATTATCAATTTGTCAATATTATGTGCATAAACTTTACTAAATTAACTCGTGCACAAGAGATCATCAAATGAATGCACGTAATAACGATTTGTGTCGATTATCAATTGCTCAACATTATATGCATAGAATTCACTAAATTAACTCGTGACAATAGATCATCGAATGAATGCACGTAATAACGATTCGCGTCGATTATCAATTGCACAATATTATGCACATATATAAACTTCACTAAATTAACTCGTAACAATGTATCGTCGAATGAATGCACGTAATAATGAATTGCGTCGATTCTCAATTGGTCAACATTATGTGCATAAACTTCACTAAATGAACTCGTAACAATAGATTGTCGAGTAATGAATGTACATAAAAATAACTCGCGTCGACTCTCAATTGTTCAATATTATATGAAATAATTTTTTTAAATAGAATAGCAACAATTGATGTTTGAATAATGAATATGCATAGTAATGAATCACGTCGACTCTCAATTGGTCAACATTATATGAAATAACTTTTTAAAATTGAATAGTAACAATGGATGATCGAATAATAAATATGCATACTAATGAATCGCGTCGACTTACAATTGGTCAATATTATATGAAATAACTTTTTAAAATGGAATAGCAACAATAGATGGTCGAATAATGAATGTGCGTACTAATGAATTGCGTTGTCTCTCAATTGGTCAACATTATATGAAATAACTTTTTAAAATTGAATAGCAACAATGGATGGTCAAATAATGAATGTGCATACTAATGAATCGCTTTGACTCTCAATTGGTCAACATTATATGAAATAACTTTTTAAAATTGAATAGCAACAACGGATGGTCGAATAATGAATGTGCGTACTAATGAATCGCGCCGACTCTCAATTGGTCAACACTATATGAAATAACTTTTTAAAATTGAATAGCAACAATGGATGGTCGAATAATGAATGTGCGTAGTAATGAATCGCGTCGACTCTCAATTGGCCAACATTATATGAAATCACTTTTTAAAATTGAATAGCAACAATGTGTGGTTGAATAATGAATGTGCGTAGTAATGAATCGCGTCGACTCTCAATTGGTCAATATTATATGAAATAAATATTTTAAATTGAATAGCAACAATGGATGGTCTAATAATGAATGTGCATACTAATGGATTGCGTCGACTCTCAATTGTCTACATTATATGAAATAATTTTTTAAAATTGAATAGCAACAATGGATGGTCGAATAATGAATGTATGTATAATGAATCACGTCGACTCTCAATTGGTCAATATTATATGCACAAACTTCACTAAATTAACTCGTGAAAACGGATCGTCAAATGAATGCATGTAATAATGAATTACGTCGATTCTCGGTTGGTCAACAGTATATGAAATAACTATTTAAAACTGAATAGCAATAATGGATGGTCGAATAATGAATTTTCTAACTAATGCATAGCGTCGATTCTCAATTGGTTAACATTATATTAAATAACTATATTAAAATATTTCACACCACTACAAAAAATATGAAGACGGTCTTTGTCCACCAAAATTAATTTAAGATGTAGGGTAATTAGGTCGACGATGGTAAATTGACATCCTGTAATGTAATACACGATTTCCAATTCGATTGAAAATCCATTTATAAAGAAAAGGAAGTGGTTAGGTAACCCAACTAGTATCGAGTCCGGAATCAAAATATTCCATTAAACTAAAAAAGTACCAAAATATGCCATGTTTTTAAAGTGATACCATAATATACTTAACTCTCTTAAAAAGAGAGTTATATGTATTATTTTTAACGAAAATGAACAAATGATGTTAAGTTTCAGAAAGTGTACATAACTCACTTAATAAGTGAGTTATGCATTTTTTTTTTTAACATAACTCACTTAAAAAGTGAGTTATTAAAAAGTGAATTATGTAATAGAAGTCACACAACTCTTTTAAAAAGAGAGTTATTTATTTTTTTCTACATAACTCACTAGGTGAGTTATACATTTTTTCTACATGACTTACTTAAAAAGTGAGTTATATAATAAAAGTTATGCAATTTAATTTTTTCCTCTACGTAAATATAATAAAAAATTATATAATTCACTTTATAAAAACTTACATATTATGCGAATAATTAATTTATCTTTTAAAGTTTTATTTTTTAGAAAGAAGGCTAACTATTACGAAACGGAGAGAGCAAAACTCACTGATTATGTGAGTTATTCAAATATAAAATAAGTGAAAAAAATGAGTTATCCATTGAGTATAGCTCTTAAAATATCTGTGATAAGTGCATAACTTTATTAGTGATATTAAATATAAATATGGTGTGAAAAATATATGAGTTATGCAAAAAGTTGACATGTTCATAAAAAACGTTTGTTAGTTTATAAGTACCATTAGAAAAAATGTAAAATTCACAAAAAAATGAGTTATCCTTCTTATTTTTATAAAAATCTCTCTTTCTCTCTCTCTCTCTCTCTCACACACACACACACACACATATATATATGAGTTATGCGAAAAAGTTTACATGTTCATAAAAAACGTTTGTCAGTAAAAAGTACAATTAGAAAAAATATAAAATTCACAGAAAAATGAGTTATACTCACATTTATACTCACATTTTTGGGGGCTTAACTCCGCGTGACGGGAATAATATGTATATATATATATGTGTGTGTGTGTGTATGATAGAGAGAGAGAGAGAGAGTTTTATAGAAATAAGAAGGACAACTTATTTTTTGTGAATTTTACATTTTTTCTAATGGTACTTTTTATGACTGACAAACGTTTTTTATGAACATGTCAACTTTTTTCATAACTCATATATTTTTTGCACCATATTCATATTTCATATCACTAATAAAGTTATGCACTTATCACACATATTTTTAGAGCTATTTTCAATGGATAACTCATTTTTTTTAACTTATTTTATATTTGAATAACTCACATAATCAGTGAGTTTTGCTCTCTCCATTTCTTAATAGTTAGCCTTCTTTCTAAAAAAATAAAACTTTAAAAGATAAATTAATTATTCACATAATATGTAAGTTTTGATAAAGTGAGTTATATAATTTTTATTATATGTACGTAGAGAAAAAAAAAGTTAATGTAACTTTTATTATATAACTCACTTTTTGAGTAAGTCGTGTAGAAAAAATGTATCATAACTCTCTTTTTAAGAGAGTTGTGTGACTTCTAATACATAACTCACTTTTTAAGTGAGTTATGTAAAAAAGAATACATAACTCTCTTTTTAATAGAGTTATGTAACTTCTCTTACATAACTCTCTTTTAAAGAGAGTTATGGTAAAAAAAATGCATAACTCAGTTAATAAGTGAGTTATGTACATTTTCTGAAACTTAACTTTATTTGCTCATTTCCGGTAAAAATAATGCATATAACTCTCATTTTAAGAGAGTTAAGCATATTACGATACCACTTTAAAAATATGGCATATTTTGATATTTTTTTTAGTTTCATGGCATAGTTTGGTTCCGGACTCACTAGAATCATATTGACTCTTTAGTAATGCAATGACCATCATTAATATCCTCTATGTTTCTGTCGTGTGCAGTCGACTAAGGTGATGAAATTGTATCCATACACTTAGGTGACTCTACTTAGGTAGGCTAGGCTAGGCTAGGGTAAAAAGGGGTCAAATAGTTCACACTATTACATGCATCACTCTACATGCATTTACAGAGAGCCATCAAATCGGATAGCTTAATGGTCAATGAGTCATCGATTGTCCTTTTTTGGTGGTAAATTTCTCAACTTTAACGGACCCCAACTTTAAACCTATTGCAATGTTAAATGAAATAAAATGATTTTGAAACTAAAATATGCCATAAAACTAAAAAAAAACAACCGAAATATGTCATGTATTTAAAATGTTACCATAATATGCTTAGCATGGCTTTTTCGAGTTTTTCTAAAATATGATGATATTTTCCTTTTTTATATTTTCTCAGTTGTTAACCTCTTACACCGGTGTCTGCCATTTCTATGAAAAAATGTATAAATATCTATTAGGTTTAAGCAATTGAATATAGTCAGCACATATATATATGAGTTTTAAATCATGATTTCTTTTAATAAATGAGCTTAAGATGTGAAGTTAATTAATATCCTATTAGAAAAAGGTGTAAGAAATTTTAAAAATTATTTATAGTCCGGAACAAGTCAATCTAAAAAATATTTATGAAAGGTATAGCTGAATATTTTAATTCTGTAATTATTGAACGTTCTAAAAAAGGATGGGTTATGAGAACACATAATGTTAGACTGGTTGCATTGGGTGGTTTAAGAATTATGATCTAACAATGGTGCGGTGTGAAAATCGGTGGGAAATATGACATGCTTCACACTCAATATTCACATTACACCTTGCATTAAAAAAGGAGCAAGGCAATAAATCTATCTACTTTACTTACTTTTTTGATCAATCATCACATGAGGTGGAGTGTTGACTGCGTACTGAGGGGATTCATCAGTGCAACCAGGCTGTCAACTTTGCCTATCGACTGTTCCAAATTTTAAAGTGGATTGCCAGAAAAAATCTATGCATCTAAGTGGTGTCTTGCCTTTTTAGTTTTTTTTTGTGGTTTGTTACTCCGTGTCTTCTTATTCAGTTTGTTGTCATTTACAATGTCTCACGCATCTAAAAAATCCAATGCAAGAAACAAGCCTCATTTTTTATGTTATTGCGGTAATCCAACTATCTTGAGGAAGTCATGCACCGATTCAAATCTAGGTCGACTATTCTATAACTGTGCGGTTGGCCAGGTTGGTAGTTTTATTTACCGTATTGTAATTATTTTGTTTTGTTTTAAAATTCAATCTAATTCTTATAAGTAATTTGTTACAGTATAACGACGGTTACTTTTTTTTCGAATGGCTTAAAGAGGATGAACCAGCGAGTAGGGAGCTTCGTGAAGTCCTCCAAGAGCTTCGTGAATTCGATGAAAATAGGGGGCTTCTTACTTCACTGTTGTTAGAAGTCGAAGGGCGAAGGGATCACTTAAAAGGATTGCTAAAAGAAACCGAACAGGAGAGGGATCAGCTAAAAGAAAAGTTGATTTTCGCCCAAGAAAAAGAGAATACCCATAAAAATTTGGTGTATGTTATGGTGTTTGCGTTGTTTTTTGGGAAATTTATAAAGGGTATGTACTAGAACTGAGAAAAAATGTATTTTCTCCTAAACTCTTTATCGATTATGTCAGTTTATTATTAGTAATCAACTATGAAATCCATCTACCATTTCAAGAGTTTGCTTCATTAGTCTAGTATAGTTAAATCAGTTTGGACTCTAAAAATTTAGTACTTTTTGATAGTTAATAAATTAAAAGGGACTCCATATTATTAAACATTTTAAATAACCATTTCTCACAAAACCAATAATAAATATAATTAGATGTCAAAGTGTGACTGATGTATTATAGACTGGAAAGTCATGGCAAACTGCTTAATTTATCCATGATGAATTGAAAATTTTAAAATCTGAAATTGTAAAACTTTCATCAGGAGCGGGAAACTCTCCAAATTTTATGCGAGTATAGCAAAACTTTGGCAATTAAACTTTGAAGGGAAAACCTCAAAACTTTAAAATTTTTGTTGACCATCTAAAAAGGGTTAACTTGTTACTACTATATAAAGGCGTCGTTGCTTGTGATAGTGTTTAACTTGTTATTAATATTCAAAGTTCTGATAGTCTTTACTTCAAAAGGTTAAAAGTTGGCATGAATTCTGTTTTTTGCCTTCGTGTGTTATCTTTCTTTATATTAAAATATGACCTTTCCTGTTTAATTTTTTTTCGAAGACTTAAAATGGAGGTTGAACAGATACATTTTTGAAGTGAATCTTTAAAGCAAAGAATTGAAAGTCTACCAGATCATGATGAAATTGAAAAAAAATTATCGATATTATCCGACCAAATTCAGAGTTTGAATAGAATGCTAAGGGGTTTACTCAGTCGCTTGGGATGTGATGTTGATAAATGCCTTACTCCCCCTTCATCACCCTCTCCTCAATGAATATTGGATGGTATGTACTAAGGCTATTTTGATCAGCGTCGACTGCTACGATTGTTATTTTGATTTATCAAAGCATTGTTCAAGGCAAACTAAATTGTTTTTGTCCCAATATATTAACTGTGATTTGCGCTAACCAAATTATTTGAATCAAAAGTATGTTAATTGGAACAAAGTAGCATAACATTGGAAGCATTTTCTACTAGCAGTATTCAATCTCATAAATTACTTAAGCCTTGACCTTAGAAAAATTTAAACATACTTAAAAAACAGACGAAACAAAACTAAGATAACAAAATGAAACATTAAAATTCACCACATTTGTGTTAACTATCCCCGCCATCAATTTCAACCATGTGCCGAAATATATCCTGCCTCAGGTATCACAATTGTTGTTGAAGTTCATCATTTTCTACTCTGAGAGCATCCACAATTTCCCTCAGAAGTTCCATGTCTCTTACAATATTTGGTCCAAACTCACAGACCCGGACTGGATGATGGTTATGTGGTTGTCCAATTACATGACCTATTGGGTGCACGTTGCCATAATTGCTGACGCCAAAATTATCTATTGTTTTCAAACTCTATTTATTTTCTTGAAAATTTTTTTCTCTGATGATGAAGATTGAAGATTTAGGGTTGTGTTATATAGTATCAAACCTACGAAGGCAAGGAACACCATCTAAAAGTTGCATCCATTGAACGTGACTCTTCGTTTTTCCCTACAACATCTTTGACAAGTAGTGAACGTGACTCTTCGTTTTTGTGTAAACAAAATTTAACCGTCTGCGGCAATTATTGAACATGACTTGTATTAGGATTAAGTAATTTGAAAGAACAAAAATTTCCATTTGTTATTTATTCGTTACCGGTACACGTACACACGCGATGGATGTTATGAAAGAATTTTAATAGTTTGAAATTTAAATCATTTTGATTTTCTTAGAATATAATCATTATCTTATTTTTAAACTATATGAGAAATCATCAAATAACTTTTAAGTTTTGTTTGTTGAAAATTGAAAATTATTGTAAGATTTTGTATTACGTGAGGTAAAATTTAGAGTTTGTTTACGAATTCATAAAATTAATTAACATGATAAAAATAAAGTTCAATCCTATTGTAGAAAGATTTTAAAAAATAATTATTACTTAATTACATATTCTCTGTACACGACTTTGTCACGCCCCAAAATCCCATCGGGCCGGACTGGCACCCGAAGCCGAGAAGGCCCGGGAGAACCCGTTCAGATACCTGTACTTTCACTTACATGTCACCAAAAATTTGGACAGCACTTTGTTACATATAGAAGGGTCTAATTACCTGTATCAGCATAACACGCACCAATATATATATATATATATATATATATATATATATAATACTTGGCCGTCGGGGCCACCACATATACAAATATAACATCACTATATAAACTTCCATGACTTTACCCTTCCTTATGTCTACAAAGCCTCCAGGATATACATGACATAACTAGGGTCGGGACAAACCTCCGCCCACACATGACTCCTGCACAATAACAAAACATAAGGGACCGACTCGAAAAGCTTCGAAGCAAACTGGAGCTCACCAATAATAGCTGTATGACCTAGCTCCTATCTATGCTGTGAATGAGCTGAAGCACCTGTGCCTGCAGCATGAAATGCAGGTCCCCCGTGAGGGACATCAGTACGAAATATTTACTGAGTATGTAAAGCTGTAAATAATCATATGTGATATGGGGGATCAAGAAAATTAGACGCAAGTGAATAAATCATAATAGAAGTGAACCACACTTCATAAATACTTTTAGGATCATGTACATTATCATTAATCTGAATTGGGTTCTTGAATTCAAACACATTTGTGGAACGGTATACATTCGTTCATTTTATTCTTTACAATTATCATTTGCCATTACCTCCTCCTCCCGAACCTCCAATCACCTAACAATAATCAATACTGTACCGTACTGTGACCATTAGGCTGCCTCCAGTACATATCAACTATAATCATATCAAATATCGGGATCGGCCCATGCTAGGCTTAAGCCCCTGAGCTACCACCCACACGTATATCAAGTAACACACATAAGAGATCTTTCCAATAACTTAGTTCAAAAGCTTTTGAGATTATTACATTAGTGTTCATGCCAATATAGTACCGTTGGAATAATGGTACATCAATAGGAACCAAGTAATAGACTTTCTATATAATAACGATGTAATAAAGACTCATTGGTACATCAACAATGTGTTTCGGAATCATCAATATCACAACAATGAAATAGGAGCCTTTTGGTATATCAATGAAATATTTTAACACTTTATAGAATGGAAACAACTTCATTGGTAATGTAGAACAATACCTGTTTTTGGACAACCTCGGAATCTTACTTGATGGAACATTGGTGTTTTCATGCCAAAGAACATCGTTAGAGTATGCTTTACATACCTCATTGTAGATTCGGATACCAATTCAACACAACTTCCCGCCTTTACAAATCACTTATCTACAATGAAATATTTGTCATCTAGTATTAGCAACCCAACACCACAATTCTCTTCCATAATCCCATACAACCAATATTTGCAAAGCATTCCAAAAACCAACTTGAACAATAGGTTTATATGTATATATATATATATATAATCATCATTTCAATAGCACATCATCACACCAAATTCGTTCACAATTTAACATAATCTAACCATGCACCAGAATAATCCAACATCATTTCCAATCATCTTTCAACAACAATCAAATAACATACTTCTTATGCTCACATGTATATATATACATATCCATATAAATAACACCAACATAATTTACATCCTTACCATAAAATGGCCCTTTTGATTTCGAAGTCCTATTGGCACAAATAAGGGGTGCTTCTCAAAGCCCTCGAGACAGTGAACACAACTACGGAATCAATTTGGATTTTCTACGGTTGAATCACAAGATAATTGGAGTTGAACTTAGGCTAGGGTTTCTTATTCTTCAATAATTTGGATGATAAATGATGGATATGAGGCTAAGTATATGTATATAATGACCAATTTTCGTCCATGAGGTGATGAAAAATGACCATATTGCCCTTATATCCACCGTTTTCAATTTTCGAACATGCTTGCTTATATCCGATACTCATCTGTTTTCAGAAATCTTTATATCGTTGGAAAGCTAACTCGATAAACTTCGCATAGGAACTTCAACGAGCAAATTTCGGTATAAATAAAGTCGATTCCTATACACATATAATCAAACTATACACTTGAAACCATCTCAAAATAATCAATACTCATACTTAAACTCATATATACCTAACTTATGATCAATACATATACTCTAACACATCTAACCATGGCTAATGCACGTAATTAAGTACGGGGTGTTACAGACTTGCTATTGATCTCGCCCTAATGTTGGTCATAAATAAAATCTTCTTGCATTAGTTTTGCTATATTGAATGACAATCACACGCCACATTTAAAAGATGTGTACATTATTTTCCCTATCAATATATTTGATGATGTTTGAATTTTGAGAATTAATTGAGTTAACATTTTATTACATTTTATTATATGCCAGCTAATTGATTTTAATATGTAGCGACTTAAAATGTTAAAACAAAATCAACAATGGGGATATAACCAAATCCAAAAATCTCCCACTACTAAATCTGGAAAATACGTACAGTACTTTCGGTTTATAGAAGAGGTAGTGATTACTCTGATTATGTAATAAGTGCTGATTGTTTACATGGAATTGAAGCAACAAAATACAAAATAATTGATTGTTTACATTGGATTGAAGCAACAACATACAAAATAATTGATTATACTGTCGGTGGATTATGTTAAACTCAAAATTATATAATAATCAGAAAATAAATATTACATATACTTTGCTGCTGAATGATAAAAAAAAGACTTTGAGTCAACATAACAAAATTTAAACAAACAAAATAAAAATAAAAATTATTATAACTAAACTAAACATGACATATCACCACAGCCCGTCGTTCCTATCCCCGCCGTCTATTTCACCATGTGCTGAAATAACCACTTTCTGATGTAACGAATTTACCGTCGAATTTCATTATTTTCTTGACTGAGAGTATCCACAAGTCCCCTCAGATGTTCGACGTCTCTTTTAAGACCAGCAACTTTAAGGTTCGCATATGATACCTCGACAATAGCAAATTCTGCGATCGTTGGTCGATGATAGTTATGTAGTTGGCCATTTTCATGACCGTTTGCATGAATGTTTGTGCGTGAATAGTCTATTTTTTTCCAATGATTATTTATGTTCTTGAAAAATTGTATTAAACGATAAGAAAAAAATATGATGAGTCTGGCTTGTGTTATATAACATCAAACCTATGAAACCCAAAGCTCACTTCCTGAAATTTACATCCAATGAATACGACTCTTCGATTTGCTGAATTAAATTTGAAATGTCTTTCCTAATTATTAAGGCGACTATTTATTTTTTTAAATATTTTGAAATACCAGCGACAAGTACTAATCATGACGCTTCGTTTTGCCCAATTAACTTGAAACGTCTTTGATAATTATTGAAGATAAGACTATATTTTGGTTACAATTTCATATGAACGCATGTCTTGTTAATAAGGTTCGTAAATACTTAAAATAGTGTATTTTTCCTTTGATTCATCAAGAAACGTTACACTAGAGAAGATTCTACACAGACCACACTTAACTTAATTTGGGTTCGGAGGGTGGGACGGAGCAATTACCATGCTGCTTTTGTTGCACCATTTTCTTAATACATGCATCTGCTGCAATACACCTGAACATCGCCTCTTGCTTGTCATCGAAGCTGTCTACGCAGCGCGTTAACGCAGCCACCTCCACTCGCATTTTGTGAACATGAGTTACAATGACTGAAGTTGATTAATGGTAACATACCTGTATTGAGGCAGGGCATGCAAAGGGTGAGATCCATGTTGTTATTGGGTGGGCTAGTAATTTTCACCTGCAATGTCATAAGAATATTAAAAACTGAGAAGAAAGATGGTAATAGAAAAAAAAAAGGACGCATGTTCTTTTTCTAAACTTATGATATGTTCTATTGCACAAAGATGCTAAGATTATGCCTAAGCTGTGTTATATCCTAATACAAACTCTTAATTTATAGAAAAGAATCATCACAGAAAAGCAACCTTTGCCTTTTGTTGACAAAATTGACTGGGAACTTGTATAAACGTCGCACTTGAAAATTGTTTGTAATATTTGAAGTATAAATTTTATATCCAAAGTAAACTTATGGTGGAAATTAATGAAAAATATTTCATATTTAAATAAATTTCTTATGCATTCGTCTGTTACGGTACAGTTGCATATCAAAACATGAGTTAGTTCCACGGTTTATCACTTCAAATATTAACCTATGCAGTCGAAGTAACATGCCACTAACATAACTCGCTACAATGATCGACGCTGAACTACACATATAGTACTATAGTTTGAAAACAAAGGAAGATGGTTAGATTTGTAGAAAGGATTTTATTGTTGTATAAATGTATTCCCTCAGTCCCATTTTATCTGTCTAAAATTTGCATAGAGTTGTCATTTTTTTTAGCTGATAAATTGATAAATTGATACAACAGGTAAAAGTTATATGATTGCTGTGGGAAAAACATACACAGACTATGCATCAAAATAAAATTCATAAAATTATTACGTAAATGCAAATGGGGTGTAGATATTAGATTAAGCATCCTGGATGTTATAATTATGTTATATATATAATGATTATTATACTATTATATTATTTAGCTAAGCATAATTTTTTGTTACGTTATGTTATATATTATTTAACAAACTAATAATATCAAAGCATAATTTTTAGTAATTTTTTAGCTGATATATTATTTATGTTATATATACTACTAACTTCTTAAACTGTAAACCATTTGTAATTGCAAACTTGTGTTAATTACTACTCTACCATACTATGCGTAGAGAGGCTATTATACATGGGGTTCTGTATCACATGGAATATTTTGGATAGATTTGGAAGGACGAGAAATAGTGAGTCGAAAGGATGGCTGCAGTGCTATTGCATTAGGCAAGCATGACACTCTCTAATGTTGTCTTGGGAAATAGCATAATTGCCTGTCCAAAGTAAAAGTAATGATGCCATAGCCGTCAGTTGAAAAAGAGTCCCTTCATTTAAGTCATGCATGCACCTCTCCATTTAAAACCCTAACCTAATTTTAACGAGTTGTTTGGCTGGAAAAATAAATAAATTGATTACCAAATAGTCTAATTGTATTCATGGCAAATAAAACCTACTTTTCACTCACAGAATTGGAAGTAATAATTTTGGTTCATCAATCGTTTCCAATATTTCAAAGGGTTGCAACCCATCACATGGATGTAACTATTCATAAATGAACTTTTACTCGGACAAAGAACTATTTAAATGACATTAACATTAGCACAAAATTAGTCTTTACACATTCTAGAACTCCTAAACTTATATTTTCTGTTTAGTGTAATCTTGGTTAATCAGGAAAGAAGTGAACAAGTTAACTGTTCAACTACCAAACGCTTATCTTCTCTCCATTATGTGTAGATATTAAATATTTATTTTGGATTATTATTTTATCTTCGTCAATAAAGTAACTTTTTTTTATTCGTACGGACATGGAAGGAAAAATCTGTGAGAAGTATGCGAATGCACTGATGGAGAAGACGACGAAGGATAGTTTAGTTGATCTATATTTTCTTTGCATCTACATTGTCTCTAACATGAACATTATACTGGCACAACAAGATCAACCTCGTAAAAAAATAGATAGTTTGGAGGCGTTGTTAAGGGAAACAACCCGTGCTTTAGGCCTTGATGACAATGATATCATCCTTCCTTCACTCCCCCAGTAAAGTGGGTATCTTAGCACCCTACGCCCATCATGGAGTAGTTAGTACATTTTGTGTGCTTTCCTTTTGACAAGTTAATGACTAATAACATTGTTATGTTGTAGTTGTAATGTTATGGTTGTTTAATTTCATTTTGTTTGACAAGTATGTTCGGAATGTAGTAAAAAATTTCATTATACGCACGTTAATACTTAACTATATGGTTCCGTTAAGTAAATTCATAATACTTTCAAATCAAAGATCGAACAAGAACTACTTTTCAAATCCTTGGCCAGACAAAAAAAAGAGGCAAAATATACATGCGTTCGTATTAAGATTATTGACAAGTCATCAATATAGGGTCTATGAACGTAACCCTATTAAGTCAGAGGAGGGAAATAGTGATATTTTCAAACTATTTGGGTGAACCTAGACTTTGCAATATGGAGGAAAGTGGTCATCAATATTTGAATATAAATCTAATGTGCTTGCGCTATTTAAAGACAATCTTGCTTTCATTTCAAAATTACCAATCTATAATTTTTATCATCTTCTGAAGGAACTTTACCTAAGGCACCGACATATCGGATCATAATAACTCATCGTCAAATTTGCTTACTTGCTAGTTTGGAAATGGACATTGTCGATCCGATATGCACAAGCCTAGAAGAATTAGAGGAAAACATTGAAGCTCTATTAGATTGTGAAGAAATTAAAGAAAACTTATCAGATTTACCCGATTGAATTCACGCATTAGATAGTTTTCTTCGCTGTTTACTTGTGCGTTTGGGCATTGATATTGATATATGCATTCATACCCCACTTTCGCCCCCTAGATAATGAAAGATTGTTGTAATTTAAAGATTAATGAAGCTATTGAGTTCATCTTATTAGAATGTGTTCTTTACTTTTCCCCACTGCATTGCCAAACATCAAATCGCACTGTTACAAATAAAGGATCTAGTAGGTGAGGTCAAGTCAGTCAGGAACCATAATTCCCTACTAACCCTTAATCTTCCAATGAAATCTGATTTAGTACTGCACTTAATTAATTCAGTCATCTCTATCAGCAAATATTTAGTTTAGGTAATAAATACTTGCAATTTTCCCAAGCCAAGCTTTGTATAGGGGTGCCTCATATTTAATGCAATGTTAATATTTTTTTGTTCAGCAAAACAAATCTCCAACTAAAAAATTAAACACAAATGTCTATTCCTTTAATATGGTCTTTTATCACTACCAAACACATACTACAAATTCCTCAACTCAACTATTACTTATCCACTATATAAATAGATCACCATTGCACCAAACCACTCACTTTCTCCTAAACAATTGTAGAGAACTCTTTCTAGGAAAAAAAAATTCTTTCCAACAAACATAACACTATACGTGAGTTGAAGTAATTTTGTTTTCCTTCTCCTAACATGTCAAGTGTTAAACTGGCTTTCTTTTCTTGTAAACTTTGCATTCTTTTTATTTCCAGTTAATAATTGAGGGATACTATTTGAGACAATGTTTTTCCATATTGCATGTCTGATTTAGATTTAAGTTTTGCATTATGAATATTATTTGGGTAATATTTAATTCATATTGCATGACTAATTTAGATTTTAGTTTTGATTTTTTTTTTAATTGTGCTAAAGTTTTTTGTTCATCTATTATGTAGCAATGTCAGATCCAGTATGGAACGCGGCTGTGTTGATGAACGCAGTCAGGGATCTACAGAGGACAGTGCATGATTTACGCTGGGAGTTGGCCGCCACTAGAGCGAGGCTGATTAGGGAGATGCGTAGAATTGCGGCTAATCATCCCAATCCACTTTCGAAAGATAACGAGAATAGTAATAATAATAATAATTAAGCGTGTTTTATTTAAAAGTAATATGACGTTTTATGTAGTAGATTTCGATGTATGTAATATTATGTAAGGAATACTTTTCGTCGACTGTAGTGTGTGTACCCTGTGTTGCTTTTATTAGTGAAGAATATCTATATTTGCTCCTACTGATTTTAGTTTTTTGTTCAATTAATAACTCACCCATGCAGAGCAGTACTACTTTGCTTCCGCAAAATCACTGAGGTATGAAAACTCATGGTATAAATTGGGTTATGAGCGTTAATTTATGTTGTATTAATTTAGACTTTTAAAGTCACACCATTTGCAGTCGTCCAAGTGGCACTAGATATTTGTTAGTCGAACGATGTTTAAAATTACAATGTCGTATTTTAATGAATAACTGGTCATTTAATTTATTAACATAACTCAAAAAATATTTTCCTTAGTGGCACGTGTAGAGATACAATGGAATTATGATTGAAATGAAAAAAATGAGAACATTCAAAGAATGGACATTGGAAAGATATAAGAATGTAAACCCTTCAAAATAAATAAGGATTCATAGAATTTGCATTGAAAAGATAACAATTTAATAAACCTAGGACATTGAAAAGACTTCATCAACATTGAATATCAATTTCAAATGGGTGACTTCTATTTAATGGTTCTCTAGTGTTAAGTAATACTAGAGACTTGCTTAACTTATTTTGATAAGTTCAATGGTAAAAAAATCTCAATATTTAGTTATTCATTCAATACTTGCTAACATATTGCAGCACTAACCTATTATTTTTCTTATCTCCACGACAAAATCGATAGGATTTATGTGAAACTAATGGACACTGATGACAAGTTGGATGGTCTTCGCTAATAATTTTCTGCATGCATTGATGTGATTCAAGAGAAGCTTAGATTACTAGAAATCTATCATGTCGCGTTGGATGTACAAGTCGATGCTTTGCATACTAGGATGAGTGCTATATTTGTAGGATTAGGCATTGATCATGGTGTTCCATTTTCCCCACCTTCGTTGGTTCCTTCAACAACTACTTCATCACCATCTGCATCCCCATCACCACCACACAACCCCCCCATATTTCCCTACCTCAATGATGTATTGGTTGTTTTTCATTTGCAGTTGTTGTTTAAATAAATGAAATCCTTTATGTAGCCGATTTTTGAATGTATTTCTAACATTTTATTATTATGATGTTCTTTTCTACGCAAATGTTGGGCGTATTCCTTAACAAAATAAAGCACCTAGGTTTCAAATCTAACTTTAACATTTTATGCAAAGACTTCACGTACCTGTACAAACATGTGTACTATGATAGGGACGGTAAAATAGAATGTACACTGTGATCCCCACCTTATATTAGGCCCTATATAAAGGTTTCCTACAACATCTTTATCTCCTTATCTTATCCTAATCCATTTGTGATATTGCATTTCTGAGCTTCTCTAAAAATTCTTGGCTATTTCTCGCACTTTTATCTTCGACCGCAACTACAATGGACTAAACACCCTCAGGTTCCATGAGAAAAACTCTACAGCTAACCACATTGCCTAAAATCCTGGAGAAGCTGTACTCTAAAAAAAAGATCAATGCGATGTCTTGGAAGATGAGATGACCAAAATCTTCAAACTCCTCATAGACAAAGAAAAAGATGAATGGATCGAGTTTTTCATGCTTTATGAACCGAGACCCCTAACAAAGGCATTTGACATCTACCAGAAGGTCCTGAAGGAAGACCGCCTGTGCTAGTGTATGTGGGGTGGGGGTAAGGGTGAGGATGAGGGTGGGGGTGAGGGTGGTTGAGGTGGTTAGGTTTGTGTTTGGGGTTACTTTTCTTCCTAGTGGGTGAACAATTAACAGATCATTTAATTTATTAAATGTGATATTTCTTCTCTTTAAGTTGTTAAATGTTAATTATTTGTGTAATTACTGATCCCGCCTCTGAAGGTTCCTTTATTTTAACTCTATGACTTATTATCGGGCTAACATTGGTTTAAGTTATGTCCTGGTTCCTTTAGAGCTACTCATTAACCTACGAAACGTAGTTGAGACCTAATTCATGATACTTTTGAGTGTTATGTAATAATCAAACAACAGCATGTAGCATTTTAATTTAATTTGATTAAAAAAAATAAAAACATTTTTGTTACATGCGTGTCAACTCCCTTAGAACACACAAAGACATGACTCCTCAGCATTAAAAAAATTAAAAAATTAAAAAGTATTACTTGTATACATAATTACTTTACTTTTTATCATATAATTACCAATCCAAAAAAATTTGCTCTACTTATGCTCTTTCTCATTTACCATGTTATTTTTAAGGCAATTTTTACCAAGGGTATCTCATGTGGATTTTGTGTCATTCATGCAAAATAAATTTGTAGGATCTTTCATCAGATTTTAGAAGGGAAACTTGGATGGGTTTAAATGTCAAATCCATCTTAATGGACATACACATAACTACATTTGGACAAAGCAAGATATAGGGTAATCATTTTGACTTAGTTAAGCCAAATTAATTGTATTAAGTACTCACTCAACTACTATCACTTAGTTTTCACTATCTGTAGTTTATTAAGTCACTATATACTATGCAGATTCTATTCAGGTCGAATAGATAATATGTAACATTGTAGTATATTTATATGATCATTTCAATTATGGATTAGCCGAGTCATATCCTTACTTTTAACTACGGATTCATTTAGCAAGAGCCATTCCGCATAAGAAGAGCCGCATGGATGATTGAGTTGTTTTTTGTCACTATGATTATGAAATCAGGTCACTGTAATTTTGGAATCAGGTCACTGCAATTTTGGAGGGAGTAGGCATCATGACATAGGGTCCTCAATGCTTTCCACTACTCAAACAAGAACTTATGACTTCTATTTTTCTAAAAAATAGAAAAGGATCAAAAATACCCTTGAGCTATGCAAAATGGATAAAAAATACCCTTCATTTGTTTGTCTCAAAAATACCCTTTTGTTTATTTATTGGCTAAAAAATACCCTTCTGTTAATTTTTTGCCTCAAAATCATCCCTCCATTAATTTTTTTGGCTCAAAAATACCCTTCTCTTTAAAGAAATGCCACCAAACACACCACGTAGATATAAAAAAGTCAGTTAATCAGTCCATGTCAGTATACACATGAAAAATCACTCCATTTAATTAACTTAACAAACAACCCATTTTGTTCTATTTAAAAATTCAATCCGATCCATATTAAAAAAACCCAAACCAAGAGGCAAAATTTAATTCTTCAATTTTTTTCCTCATATCATCCCTTTCACCGCCTTATATTTTATTATTTTACATTTTCAAAGTTATGAGACTCACTTGATCAATTCTTCACCTCATCAACTTGTGGTTATCCTACATTGCCACTAAACTTTCACCCTCCAAATTCCAATTTCGTTATTGAATTACCATTCCTCTCACTACAATTAGGTTTCATTTGTGTATATTGACATGGACTAATCAAGTGACTTTTTATATTCACGTGGCATGTTTGGTGACATTCCGTTAGAGAGAAGAGTATTTTTGAGCCAAAAAATTAATGAAGGGGTATTTTTGAGCCAAAAATTAAACAGAAGGGTATTTTTGTGACAAAAAAATAAATGAAGGGTATTTTTGATCCATTTCAAATAGTTCAGGGGTATTTTCGACCCTTTTTCATTTAAAAAAAGATGCGTACTATTAGTTTTCTTTAATACCGATTTCGTCCGGTGCAATTGGAAAATGCGCAATGGTGTGGTATATTATATGATCATTTTTTTCTATGCAATCATTTACCATGTTGATTTTCGAGCGATTCGACTTTATGCAAGTTCCTTGCTCAAACTTGAGTAGAGCAACTTGGATTGATTTATTTGCCACATCCATCATGATGGCCTTACAAAGTGATGCCTTTTGACAAGCAACATATATGTTATCATTATGACCTACCAAGTTAATTGTATCCAACTACTCTTTCAACTACTACCTCTTTATCACTTTTGAGTTACTTTTTCTTATGGATTTTAATTCAGGTCCAATATAACATACGAAACGATGTAATATATTTATGGGTCCATATAAATACGACCATTTTGATTTGTTGCATAATGAAAGATTATGACATAAAACCATCACATTATTTTTTATACGGAAAACACAGTAATATTTGTTATTAATGAATTGTTAAGCACCACAAAAGTAAAATGGTTGTTCAAAGCTTTGGCTTTGGTGTTAAAGCTAAGCACCTTCATGATCCCTTGAGTGATGTGGGTTCGACTCTCTCTTGCAACAAACTTTTTTTCTAAACTAACTGAGGACCCACAACCTCCATCGTTCCCGAGGAAACTATTCCTGACTGAACTTAGACGAGATGGTTGGAAGATTGAGTTGTTTTGGGTTACTTCATCATTAATGCAATACCATTTCCATAGTTAAAGTTACGAAAAGAGGTCATCCTCATTTATAGGGTAGGCATTATGATATAGGTTCGTCAATACTTCAAACTACTCACCCAACGATTGGCGATTTCAAGAAACGTTATTTTTAAAGGTTAATTTTTATTGTGCCAATATCGTTCGATTCCAATCAAATTTTGTTTGGTATAGTGGGTGAATATAATACATACTACTTTCATATACGTATTTTACCTATTCCGCATCAGTGGAGAAGCAAGCACCACATAAATTGAACGTGGTCCGCACTTGACTAAGACGAGATGGTTGGAAGATTGAGTTGTTTTGGGTCACTTCAACATTGCATAGTTAAAGTTATGACAACAGGTTATTCTCATTTATAGGGTAGGCATCATAGTATAGGTTAGTCAATACTTCCAACTACTCACCCATTGATTTGCGATTTCAAGTAACGTTATTTTAAAGGTTAATTTTCATTATGTCGTTATCATTCGATTCCAATAGAAAATACATTAATGTGACCCGTATTTTTATATCATCTTTACTACAAAATAATTTAGGAAGCAAGTTTACATTTTAAAAATTTCTAAGGTCATAAGGTGTATTTGGTGTCATTTATGCAACAGTGAGTTTCACAAAAGGAAGCCTCAAAATTCCAATTGCAGACACAGGATTTAGGGATAGCAGGTGATTATAAATTTTTTAAACTGACAAAATATTAAAATTAACCTCAATAAGATTCAAACCCTGGGCATTCCTATAATTGGATTACCCTACAGTTAACCTAAATGCCAATGCAACCAACCTTATAGTGTTTTTATACTAAACTAATACGCATCGACTTAACTAGAGCCAGAGCATGAGCACCACACAAATTGGACATAGGTCTGCACTTGACTAAGAAGAGATGGTTGGAAGATTGAGTTGTTTTGGGTGACTTCAACATTTTTCCTAGTTAAAATTATGACAACAAGTCATTCTCATTTATGGGGTACACATCATAAAATAGGATCATCAATCCTTCCAGCTACTTACTCAATGATTTGCGATTTTAGTTCACCATATAGTTAAAGGTTAATTTTTATTGTGCCGATATCGTTCTATTCCAATAGAAAATAGTGAAGTTGCGACCCGTATTTTTATATAACATCCGATACATGATTTATTAACTTCAACAACTACAATTGCATCACATTATCAATCATAGACCTCATTTATACCGTGTGATTCATATATTTACTAGAAAAATATGAACAAACAACTCAAATAAATCACATTCACTAACTATAATAAATGTACACTTATTTAAACGGTTGTTAATGCACGCCAAGCCATGTATATGTCTTCAACATCACATACCAAAGAATTCATTTGTAATTCTTAAATAATAACAAAGGTAAATTAATTCACAATATAGACAGAACACCCGTTAGAGGATTGATTGTCCTAGGAGGTTGTGATTCCCCTAGTGTTCTAGAGACACTTTATGAATAATGCAAAGGGAAATGCGAAGTACTTGAGGATGAGCTGACTGAGCTCATTAAGAGTTTGTTCAAATAGAATAGAGGCCCGTATGTTGAAAAGCTCCTGCTTAATAAACACGATCCCTTGACTAAATCTTTTGACATCTATCAGAATATAGTTCATGAATACCGCCTTGCTCGCTCCTTAGAAGAGACACCGATGCTGTTGAAATATTAATGCTATGTGCAATCGCCTTACTGATGCTAATATTGTGAAAAACAAATGATCTTTAATTACTAATGCCCGCAAGAGATTACAAAATACATCGTCCAAATGCCTAGGCTTTGGTATTTACATTACATGAAAATAAAATAAGACAGACATATACTTACAACAACATTACTTTAGCTTCCCAATTAGTTTCTACTGTTACAACTAATCTCTCAACAAATTTTTTAGTTTCAATGTTTACTATTTAAAAGTAAGAAAGATTTATAATTAAAACCAAATACTGCATTACGACATTCATTCAAAACCCAAAAAATAATAGTAACACAAAAAATGATAACAAGATGTTTCAAAACTAATTTTTGTAAAAGTAGCACTTAGCATGTAGAGAGGAGGTTCAACTATAAAGAATATGTCGGTGCTGCTTAAGTTGAAGGACAAAGAAAGTTAGCTTGATCTTTGCAATATTGATCAAAAATTTCCTTTCGTATCACCTTAAACCTCTCTTCCATAGCATTTATCCGAATCATCACGAACTCTTGACGATCCTGTGACCTTCTCATTTGTTCATTTAGCTTAGACATTGCTTTGAATACTTGTTTGGTATCACATTGAAAATCATCAAAACTTTCTTCGGTAGGATGGACATAAGTACATAAGATAATTGGTATGGTTAAACATACATGCAAAAAATGAAAGAAATACAACAATGGATGGTTGTTTCAACTCATTCCTTCATATCTTCAAAACTACAACTACAACAAATTTCTTCTTCGAATTGATATAGTTAAATACATCATTCCTCTGTGGTCACACGGTTTAAATAAAGGGGAAATATGTAAACTATCAATGTTGGAATTAATGTGCAAGCCTAACCAATTGGTAGATTGTCTAGACGATCCAGACATTACTTTACAAGTTACTATTAACTTTAATTTTTACTGGAAAGTAAATGTTTACATTCCAAATATGATTTAAGTTACCTAAGGCATTTGTTTAATGTTCTAACTTTTCAATCGTTAGGTAATCTTTCTTAATACATCAATCTTCCACAGAAAATATTATTTGTCTTAACAATCACTCGGATTAGAATGGAGGGGAAGAATTTCATTCCGCTATTAAAAAAACAAAATATAAAAACTATTTCATTTTATGACATTGTGAACAAGATCTACAGGTAGGTTACCGTCCAAATATCCAATTCGTAGGTTCCGTTTTGGATGAGTGACATTTTTCAAAGAGTGTTGGAAAACAATATGATTTAGGATTGAAAATTGTTCAAAGTCATTTTCAAAATTTCAATCTTACACTCACCATAAAATAGCTCAAATGTTAGCATTAATTTCATACCTTTCTTCCAAATTTAAAAATAAATATTAATTAATATATCATGGAGTAATCAAATCACTTGTATAAATATGGACAACCATTGAAGCAACCATTAATTATACAAGTAAAGGTAAACAAATTATATAACATGTCACATATTTCTACAATTTCTGACATTCAAAGGTTGCAAAAAATGTCTTCCTACTAATCGACCTCTTCCAACACCCGAGTATCTTCCAACCCTCAACAAGGTTATGAGGAACTTTGCCTACTTCTTGAATTGTACTCTCAGCTTCATTAAATCAAAATATAGCTTGATGCCTTAACTCGATGCATGGAGATTTTTGAGCGTAAGCAGGATGCCATGATCAAGATCATTGGGAAAATATTGGACAAAATTTTGATGCCGCCTCCAAGATCCTCCCATCTACCTCCAACTTTCTCCGATGCACCCAACACCGTAGAGAGAAAATAGAAATCTAGTAAATAAAATATTAATATTTTAATGTTAATTTTACATTTTAGTCTTAATGAAATGTATGCTTATGTTTCAAATTTATTGACTCATTGCTATAAATACACGACAAGTCATTTATCCCATCCAGAGAGGACGATCATGTAACTTCAAATATAAATACTGAGAAATATAAGACAAAATGTCTCTAAAAGGCATGAATTCGCAAAAAAAAATGAAAATAAAAACCAAATGTTTATAAAAGGCATGAATTCAAAATGCAACACACGATTTAAACAATGAATGAATTAATGTTTTTGGTTTTCCCAAGCACGCCTACCCAATGATATTTCGGAAATTTTTTTTTAAACCAACAATTGTCTACACTGATTACTAAGAAGAAAATGAAATGAAGAGTTATCAAACTATATGTGTCTGATGAATACCCTCAAAGATATGTCCATCTCGTTGAGAACAAATCTTTGAATTATCATCAAATTCACTAGAGCGAATTTTTTATTTTTTCTAACGTATTTTATTTCATAAAGCTTTTTCTTATTAGTAATACTTTAAAATAACTAGAAAGAGTGAATACACAAAAGAATAACTATTTTTAACTGAAAAGTTTGAGTTTTTGAATTTGATTTATTGAATGTTGAATGTTGGAAATTGTTAAAAGTTGAAATATTTTCGACCTTCCAACTGCATTCCTTGGAATTATAATACTTTCTTCCATCTTCTATCTACCATATTTATTACATTAACTTTTACTTATTTTCAAAGCCTTCAATGCCTTTCTATTTAAATCTATGGAGATGAGTTTATCTACAGAATAACAAAAAAAAGATTCATACTTAAAATGAGCTCCCAAGAAAATACATCTGAAGCCTTTTTCACCACCAAACACTTTTTGGCTCCCCATAATCAACTCTTGTCGTTGTGTTCTCAGATGACCGAGGTCAGAAAATAGGTTGATGCTATGAGTATAGGCATAGAGAGTTTTGGACGAAAGCAGGATCTTCTTATAAGTTACATGGAAACAGTGGTGGATAAAATGATGAAGCCACCACAACTAACCTCCAACCCACGAATGACATCAAACAGATAATTGTACACTTTCTTTGTTCATAGGTTTTTACTTTATTTATGTTCCAATATTACTCTTTACAGGCAGCCTTTCCATTCAATATTGCACCACATTATTAGTTTAATTATTACTGAGATGTAAGTGATAGTTGAAATCTTCTTAATGATGCTAATAATTCGAAGATCAAAGCATTTTTAATACTGCCAGCACGAGATTTGGAAATAAAACTTCAATTAATAAGAAATTGATGAATACTATATATAAAAGTAAAATAAAATAAACATGTTTAAACATATGTGGTTTAGTGTTGAAAAGCATTAAAGTAGGTAACTTTATGTTTAGAGACTATTTTCAATTTCAATCAGACTACATTGCCTGCATTATTGTACAAATATATGTCTACATTAATTGCTAGGGAATTATTAGAAGAGTAATTATACTAAAGTCTCATCAACTAAAATTAGCAACAATGCATGATTTTCAATTAACGTCTTTGGATCAAATTTGAAGGGGTTAGAAGATCCCAAATCAACATAAATAATGATATGCAAGCTAGCAGAAAAAACAATCGTTAAATAATTCAGAGCAAGCAACTATAAAATAATCGATAATCATTACGTCGGAACTAGAAAG
>NC_061111.1:106493191-106518318 GCF_002878395.1 Capsicum annuum | reverse complement strand
TCAATAACATTCCATATATGTCGCTACAAATTTTTTTACCAATCTTTTTTTGTCTAATTTTTGCCTTTCTAGTTCAGACATAGTGGTTCTCGATTATTTTAAAGTTTATTGCTTTGAATTATTTAATGATAATTTTGTCTACTAGCTTGCATATGATTGATCATTTTGTCTAACCCCTTCAAATTTGATGGAGAACAAAAACAATCGCCCTGTAGTTCGTCTTGTTACAAAACAATTAAGTAAGCGAATTGAATAAACTTTTGCCATCTATTATGGTGTTTCAAAAAATGTACAATAGCAACAACATATTTATTTCCTGTATAATGTATCATGAGGCTAAAAATTCTTAATACCATGCAATAAAGTGGACAACGATTTTGTTAAATGGGATACGCCTAGCTAAGATAACATATTCACAAATATTAAATAACTTCAACACCTACATATAAGTAGAGACTTATTTATGAGTATCATACAATGTCGTAGAATCAAATACAAATATACAATACAAATTAAGGAAAGAAAAGGCACACCAAACTACCTCTACCTACTCTACTACCATGCACCTCACCTCCTCTAATACCTCTACAGCCCTGTCTCCCGCTGCCACTCCTACCTTAACTGCTTTGTCCCTCCTTGTATAAATTATAGTATCTAGATCCCCATTTCCTAGCATCTCCGTGGGACGCATATTGATGCAAAGATCTATTTTTGTTGATTTGGGGCCTTTCACGTGAATGAACCTCCCTCAGATTTCATATGATTGTTGAATCAGTATCGGAGTCTGAATCAGGAACATTAGGGATAGCCATGTTATCTTTTTAGTCCATGTATGTTTTGAAATGAGCTTTCAAAATATTCTTTAGTTCCCTGCATCTAACAAGACAGTCCAATACGAGGTCGTAGTTTCTATCAAGCCATTTTTTTATCCCTTGTAGACTCGATACTCGTCCATCATTATTGGGTACCATCCTAGAAAGAATTTACTCAGATCTAGGCAGACTATGTCTCTCCTCTAGTGGTAAAGTATATTTCTATTGTGAAACAGATGAATCTTTTGAAAGTATAATCCTCATAATGTGGCAGCACGCAATCCCTTCACTTTCGAAGGTCTTACAATTGCATTCGATATATTGATTGGCGGGATGGTACTCCTCGGTGAAGACAAAAATTATCACTGTGATAATCACTTCATATGGAATAGTCTGTCACATTATATACCTCAACTCCCTCTACCACATTTAAATCAATATATCTTTTAATTTCACAGTGTGGTAGCCTTACAATATGTACCCTAAAGAAATCATAAATAGCATAGGTGTAGTGGCCATATATCTACATATCCCAGTCAAATACGATGGTAAGTCGTACAAGCTAATTTTTTTGCTGGCTTGGCTCTCCAATTCCTTCCCATATTTAAACCTGAGGGCAACCTCGTATTGCTTAACAAACTACTTTAGAGAGATTCGACAACTGATGTAGCCATTAAAAAAGGCATCCATTGACTCACACCTTTGTGTGGACATCATACCAGCCCAAAAGAAGTGTTTGAGAAATATGGGAACCCATTTGGACCGCTTCAAGTAGATACTTTCGAACCAAATCTGTCGACCTAGGTTATATTCTTCAATAAATTCCTTGCATTTATCCTTAAATTCACCAATTGTAATGCTTTCAAAGATGATGGCTTTGAAGCGAGCCTTGGCAGGCTTATAATTGGTCACCCCCTTAAGCTTTACGGGTAGCTTGGTAAAGATATGCCAAATACAATACCTGTGGATGGTTTTTGGCAGCACCTCGAGAATAGCTGCCTTAATACTCTCACATTGGTGTTTACAAAGAGCCGTTAGAGGGATTTCGCCCATGGCCATAAGCCAAGTTCTGAATATAAAAGCATATATTTCAATGTGGGCTTATCAGCAAAGCACATCCCAAAAGTATGGACTGGTTGTGGTGATTAACATCAATGAAGAAAGCAAATGGCATGTGCCACTAATTCATGAGGTAGGTTGTATAGAAGCATATGACGTCGCTGAAGTCGCGATAGGTAGCCTTGAAGTGTGTGTGCACCCATACAGTATTTCGAAGTTTGCCAGTATTGTCAGTGTCTCTTGAATAAAAAAAAAATTCTTCCTTGGACTACATATCCACAAAAAATTTGTGCAACACGACAGCATCACTGGAAAGTGTTCAGAGCTTCTGTTACTGAAGAATGTAGTTATGACAGCCTTTGGGAGTACACCTCATTCTTATTAGGCCTCCAGCTACAACCTCCAATAGCCTTATGCTCTTTGACGGCCTTAGACCTGGAATGTCGTGCACTATGAGACTCCTCTTTATAGTCTTGCTCAATTCCCTATGGCAGGCCAATAAATGGGACAGTGCTGGTTCCAACTCATGATTGTTCTCTAGGATAACCTTTTTCAATATGCACGAACCATCATTCATCACACGACAGTTCACCCTACTTTGGATTCAACCCTCTTGCTTTGATTCCTAGCAGTTGTTTTTCGGCAATTATCACAGCCAAAGGTCACATACTTTAATTGACCATCCTCCTTTTTTGTACTTTTCTTGACAACTCCAAAACCAGTCAAACGATTGTGTTCTTTATAAAATACGAATGCAGATTTTACACAACAAAAACACATACCTTCAATAGGGTCTGCCGTATATTGCTCTTCCATGTAGCTATTATCATGCATTGGGCCTTCCTCTTCTTCAAAATCATCCTCCTCGTAATGATCTTATTCACCATTGAAAACACTTAAATCTTTATCTTGAACCTATTGATAAGATCTATTGATCTCCTTATCAGCTAAGTTTTGAAGGTCTTCATCATCGGTGTCCAAATATTGATTTGGACCTTCAGCATATCCACCATATTAATCTTCATTACCATGCAAACTATCACCATCCTCCAAGCCAAAAATATCATGTAATGTTGCTCTTAATTGGTTATTACATTCATTATCATCCATTATGCCCGAATTAAATGGAAGAGGATAGAAAAATTGATGCCCAAGTGCAATAAAATGGTTAGGGCAATTTAATTGAGTAAAGTAGAATGATTAGTGAACACAAAATGTAAAAGAAGAAAGTTAAAAGAGTAGAGGAGAAGTTTGGTCTAGTAAAAAAATAAAAACATAAAAAAGTGGTTTTGCAATTTTAGAGGGAAGGATAGGCGGTTTGGGAGTCAAAAGGCAAACCCGTCAATTCATAATTTTTGAGTAAATCGAGTCAACGGTCCTCGATTTGTTTATCACTACCCTAAGTTTAATTCATTTATTTTCAACATTCATTTCTAAACCTATTGGGATGCGGGATTTCAAAATGGATCCTTTACACCCTATGCCTTAGAATTTAATTTTCATTATGGTTTTTACGAACTCATGATTTAGGGTTTATATCTAGTTATCCAAGTTCTATGATTTTAAGTCATAACATGTTTCCCTTATAATTTCACTGTACTTAATAATTATGCATGCTTTGTAATATTAAAAATCATATCTTAATATCCTACAAATAATTTAGCAGGACTTACCCAAATAGAGTCAGTTTTAGAACAATTAGGCATGAACTAATCTCATGGTCATACATATAGTTATAGTGAGCATGATTAGTTTTGGTATTTTAGAATTATAGTTTATCATATATTTAAACATATTTCATGCTTATTTAAAGACTTGTTGTTCATATATAATGAACAAATTATTTATTATTTTGGGAGTATTATTTTGCATCGAGAGGATATGGGTTCTATAAAACCCAAGACCCCAAATTACCTTCTGGCATAGGTCACGTTTTGGGATGTGATGCTCAATTTAGTTGATCACCCTCTATTCATAGTTCATTACAAATAGAAAAGTATGGATCAATCCTAATGAACTTGGCAAAGACATTGGACTCTATTTTTTTCACATTGTTATGTATGTTAGAAGAAACTCCATAGAAAATGATTTGAGCATAATAAATGTACATGAACAAAGAATTTCCAGTCAAACATTATCAGTTTACCTATGTTAAATGATGCTAATTTCAAGTTCTTATTAGTAAAATAGTGGGTTAGTGATAAAAGCAACAAATTGTGGAAACAAAAAAGCTAAACTATGATATGAATAGAAAAAGATAAAGGATAGATGTTGTTACAACCGAAATCAGGACCTGATCGTGATGGGTAACTCAAGCCCGCCGAGGGCCGGAGACCACCCCTTTTGCCTAGCCATCCGCACGTAATAAGGATAAATAGTGGAAGCAAACCAAAAGTAAAATAAAAGATAGTAAACCAAGATAGAGGTTCTAAGAATCAACAAGACTGAACCACCCACACTTGTCCACAAAATCTCTAACAACCGAATATCAACCTAAGTGGGTACATACCTCTTCCTATAGCTAAAAGGAATGCAAAGAGATAGTATAAAACATAAATTAAAACAAAACTATGAAACTACAAATCTTCTGCAGAATGGAGCTCATAATTTTAAGGATGACTAACGGATGAACCAGAATTACCTAACACATACAAGTAAACAAAAAACCTCTAGGACCTTACATCATGAATAATGCAGTATCCGAGGGTGGTCAATGGGTATAGCACTAGCAGGTAACTCTATATAGGGATAAAATAATGCCATCATTAAAACCAGATTAATCCAACTGCACACATTGTACATACGTATATATGATTCCAAGATAAGAAACAAGGTTTAATAATTATATTGAAAACTATTATCCTAGAATCTTTATCTCAAATAGTCTTAATGGAACCAATGGGCTATATGGGTTTACCTCCCCTTACTAAAAGGGACCCAAGGTATGTTACCTACACAAACTAGAGAAATATGAGTAAGGGCCAACTATACCAAGCTCCAACTATTCCAAATATATATATATAATCTGTGAACTATGCAAACGGTCATAAAGTTAAAAACCTTTGCATTGAACCCTAAGAAAATTACCTAAGTTTTAGTTTTTGGACAAGGTACGATTTAATCATACTTTTTATATGATAGGGTACAATCTTGTACCCCTATTTAATAAGATAATTAGTGTAGGATGGTTACATTCTGCCCAAGGTATGGTTTGGCCTCTCCCTAGTCGTATGTTAGGGTACTAGTCGTAAGTTGACAAGTTGCATGACTTCTGAGCTTAACCTAGTGTATTCTCCTACAGTACGAGTTATAGGATACTTCTCATACTTTAGGGTATGAGTTAAGTTACAATGGTCGTATGTTGGATAGTTTGGAGGCCATTTGTGAGGCTTACTTATTATGGTGGTTTAATAAATGGGTCATGAGTGACCCTAGGTTTGATTGTTTTCACTTTTGTTTTGGTAATGGAAAAGGTATGCCCTAAATTTGTTTGTGAAAATGTCTAAAGAAAATAACTAGTCACATGTTAAAAGTGTTTTGAAACTAAGTCAATGGTTTAATGAGCATGAATAGCTGGCCAATGTTTTAGTGAAGTCCTTGTTGGCCATTTAATGAATTAATTCGTAACCTTGGTGTTTTTATTTGGTTGAAAAGGGTTTGAGTCCCCAAACATAAAATCAAATTGTATTTTAAACTAAAGTTTTAGTATGGGAATGCTAATAAAAAGATGAATGGTTTTGTAAAGGTCTTGATGACCATATATTGGCATTAATAGTGGTTTGAATTAAGGTATTAGCCTATTAAAGTGAATGATTGATGCATGGTTTCATAAGCTTGAGATTATAGTTTATTTGCTTAATACGAGTGGAAGATTAGAGTCCTTCATTTCATGTTTCTTGAGCTTGAGGTTAGAGTCCACTTTCTTAAATATGAGCATTAGGTTAGAGTGAGCTTTCTTTAATATGTCCTTGAGGTTAGAGTCCACTTGCTTAAATATGGGTCAGAGGGTAGAGTCCCTCATTTCATACTTTATGGCTGAGTGTTTCTTAATACATGCTAAGCTTGGTCTTCTTTCCCGAAATTATCTGTATGTATACATTGGGTAGCATATGATTTTTTAACTTGGTTGAATGATGGCACTGTTTTATCATTATCCTTGGTTTACATTCTAGCATCCCAACTATTAACCATCTACGAATATTGTATCCCTATGTGATATAGGGGTCAGAGTGTCTTCTTCTTTTTCTATGCAGTGACCAGGTGTTCAAGTGGTTCATGTGTTGACATTGAAGTGGTGAGCTTTCATACATAAAAAGCCATATATTTCATTATCTTTCTATGTTGTGTCATAGACTAGTTTTAGACTTTGTTTCTGGCTATTATCGGGGGCATGCCCCAACATATTGTTAGCTTTGGATTTGTAGAGGCTTTGTAGATGACTATGGAATTGGGTAGATTGGATTTTGTTTATTGATATTAATGTATTGATTAGACACATCTTAAGTTATGATTATTAATCTAGTTTCCGCTATCTTGTTATATGTTCAGAGTTTATCCTATACTTCTGGTTTAATATGATAGTTAGGTTATGCTAATGGGGTGATATCTAGTCATTTTTGGGCTCGAGATGCCCATTATAACAAGGCCCCAGTTTAGGCCGTGTCAAGTTGGTATTAGAGCCTAGGTTCATGGTTAGTAGAGTGTCCACAAAGTTGTGTCAAGTAGAGCCTCTATTATAGGTGTGTTTGCACCACAGTTATTTGAGAGAGGCTATGAGGCATTTAGGAATGTTCCATTTTCTTGCTATCTTATTTAGAGCTATAGTGTCTATGGTCATGGATTCTCTATATTTTTGTCAGCTCATTTTTTAGATCATGCCTCCTCGACAAAGTCAAGCTCGCACACTCTCTTCTATCCCAACTAAGGTGATATTGATGGGACTGACTCTACTTATGGAGTCTATACTTATTTTGAGGGTCTGGTTCCTGATGATCTTAAAGTTCTACCAGTTTTCTCTAGTCCTCTTTCAATTTCTCAAGTTGATATGATAAATGCTGAGTTTAGTTAGTCGATTATATGATTGCTCAATTTATAGCTTATAGATCTGAGCATGGTTCTTTAGTTACTCCGTTTTCTGAGGCCACAAGGGTTGGCTAGTTTATGAGGTTGAGTCTTTTGACCCTTACTAGTGTTAAGGTAGAGAAAGTTTCTCATAGGTTTTCTAGATAAGATGGAAAAGATTTTTAGAGTTATGCATCCCACTAAGGTGGAAGGGGTGGAGTTTGCTACCTACTAGTTGAAGGATGTAGTGTACTAATAGTACGAGAAGTGGGAAAGGATAAGGGGTGATCTTGATGAGTCATCCTTATGGGTGGATTATACTATTGCCTTTTTGGACCTCTTATTTCCTCAAGAATTGATGGAAGCAAAGGAGGAGTTTATTAATCTGAGGCAAGGAAAAATGTTAGTTAAGGAGTATGCCTTGATGTTTCACCAGTTGTCTTGGTATGCTTCGGAGATGGTGTCTGATATAAGGTCTCAAATGAGGAAGTTTGCCTTGGGACTCTCTTATGAGTTGATCATTCTGATATAAGGGATCGAATGAGAAAATTTGCCTCAGGACTCTCTCATGAGTTGATTCTTAAAAGTAAAGTTGCCTTACTAACTAAAGATATAGCTATTTCTAGGTTGGTTGTGTACATGCAAAAAGTGGAAAAGATTAAAGAAAGTAGATAAAGTTTAGTGAGAGGCAAAGTAAGAGTTCTTGGTTTTTTGAACAAAGTGGGGACAACTGTTCATTGGTTAGTGTTCTATGAGGAAGAGTTTGGGAAGTCCTAACTACTATTCTACAGCTAGTGCTCCCTACCCTATGCCATTGATAGATGGGTGTTTTTAGAGTGGTTATACATTTGGGCCATAAGGTGCCCAGTCTCTAGCTAGTAGGGCCCAATCAGCACCAACCTACCCTCCCAATAGATTTTATGGTCAACCTCATCATGGTCATTGAGAGAAGGGGAGGAACAACTGTTTTAGATATAGTTTAATTGGGCACATACAGTGAGAGTTTCCTTATCTAGTGGGGATATTGCTACTTTTTCTGCTCCTGCACCGAAGGGTGCTGTTTAAACTTTTTCTTCTATTTATGGTACCGATGCTAGTCAAAATCACTTGTATGCACTAGCTACTCACCAGGAGTCTGAGGCATCTCCAGATATTTTTATAGGTTTTTTGAAACACTTATCCTATGATGTGTATTGTCTGATTTATTCGGGGTCCTCTCTCTATTATGTGATCCCATTCGTGGCTATGTATTTTGTCTCTGGTCTTGAGTATCTATCGATTCCTTTTTTATTTCTATCTCAGTATAAGACTCTGTTGTTATCAAAAGTATCTACAGGGGGTGTGTGGTATCTATTGATAGTAAAGGAGCTTTGGTAAATTTTATAGAGTTAGATATGGTTGATTTTGATGTTATTCAGTGGATGGATTGGTTGCACTCATTTTATACTTCCTTAGACTGTCTGACACATAAGATCACGTTTATGTTCCCTAATGACCTAGTCATTGTATAGGAAGGGGGTTCCTTAGTGCCTAAGGGGAAGTTCATCTCATAACTTAGAGCCCAAAGGTTGATCTCTAAAGGGTGTTTGTATCATTTGGACCGAGTTAAAGATTCTAATTTAGAGGGTCCTTCCTTAGAACCTGTCTCTGTGGTTAATGAGTTTTTTTCTCGATCATCTTCCTAGTATTCCTCCTAATAGGGAAATGTATTTTGGGGTTGATCTTGTTTTGGACACTCATCCTATCGCTATCCCTCTTTATAGAATGGCCCCTACTGAGTTGAAGGAGCTTAAAGAGAAATTGAAGGATCTCTTAGATAAAGGTGTCATCCATCCTACCATTTCTCTTTTAGGTGCTCTTGTTCTACTCATTCATAAGAAGGATGGTTCCCTTCAAATATGCATTGATTATCATTAGTTGAACAAAGTGACCATAAAGAATATGTACCCACTTCGTAGGATCGATGATTTGTTTGATCGGCCTCAAGGTGCTAAGTTTTTCTCTAAGATTGATCTTAGGTTGGGTTATTATCAACTAAAGATTAGGGGGTTAATATCCCTAAGACCACCTTTAGGACCTAGTATGGTTACTATGAGTTCCTAGTTAGGTCTTTTAGGTTGTCCAATGTCCCAGTGTCAATCATGGATTTAATGAATAGGGTCTTCCATTTTTTCTGGATTTGTTTGTGATTGTCTTCATTAATAACATCTTGGTCTACTCTAAGAGTGAGGCAGATTTTGTCCATCACCTTCATGCTGTGTTGCAAACCTTGAAGGATCATTATTTGTATGGAAAGTTCTCAAAGTGTGAGTTTTGGTTGATAGCTATGACTTTTCTTAGTCATGATATCTCCAGTGAAGGAATAATGGTGGATCTACAAATGGTTGTCCTGGTTAAGAATTGGCCTAGACTTGTGACTCCAACTAATATGCAGAGCTTCTTATGTATAGCCAGTTATTAGACGAGATTTTTGGAATGCTTTTCAATGATAGCTGACCCATTGAATAAGTTGACCCAGTAGAAGGTCAAGTTCTTGTGGTCTAATGCATGTGAGGGTAGTTTTGAGAAGTTGAAGGATAAGTTGACTTCGGCTCCATTTTTTACCTTTGTCGAGGGTAATAATGGTTTTGTAGTATATTGTGAGGCTTCTCATGTTGGTCTTGGTTGTGTATGATACCCTATGCTTTTAGGAAAATAGAAGTTCACGAGAAAAACTACCCTACTCATGACTTGAAGTTATTAGCCATGGTATTCGTGTTAAATATTTGGCGACACTATCTCTATAGGGTTCATGTAGATATATTTTCTAATCATAAGAACCTTCAGTATGTGTTTACTCAAAAAGAGTTGAACATCAGGCTAAAAAGATGGCTTGAGTTACTGAAGGACTACGATATGAGTCTCCACTATAATCCAAGTAAGGATAACGTAGTTTGTAGTGCTCTTGGCAGGTTATCCATAGGGACTTTAGATTATGTAGATGAGGATAAACAGGAGTTGTTGAAGGACATTCATCATTTGGGTAATCTTGGAGTTCGTCTCACAAACTATGAGGGTGGTGGTGTATTTGTCCAACAGTTATCACATTAATCTCTTATTGTTGAGATAAAGGAAAAGTAAATGTTGGATCTCGATTTGATGAAGATTAAGAGTAATGGTTGTCAACAAAAGGTTGTTAACTTTGCGATTGGTAGAAATGGTGTCTTAATGTAAAAAGGTAGGTTATGTGTCCCTGATGTTTATAACTTGAGGGGAATGATTTTACAAAAAGTTCATGGGTCTCAATATTCTATTCATCCTAGGTTTATGAAGATGTATTATGATGTTAAGGAATTTTATTGATGGAATAATATGATGTGAGATATGGTTAGCTACGTGGCTAAGGGTATGGTGTGTCAACAAGTGAAAGTTGAGTAAATGAGATTCGGTGGTTTGTATTAAGATATTTATTTTCTCGAATAGAAGTCAGAAGTGATTAACATGGATTTCATTATGGGTATTCATCGATTTTAGAATCAATGTGATTCAATTTGGGTCATTGTGGATAGAATAAATAACTCCACACATTTCTTACCGGTGATGATGAGTTATTCAGTGGAGGATTATGTAAAGTTGTATCTTGCGGAGATTGTGAAGTTGTATGGTTTTCCAGTTGCTATCATTTTGGATCGTGGTACTCCTATATCATTTTACTTTTAGAAGTCCTTTTAGAAGGCTTTGGGAACTATGGTGTGCCTTAGTACAACTTCCCACCTGCATTTGGATGGATAAGCAGAGAGGACGATTCAGATATTGAAAGATATTCTTTGTTCTTACATAATTGATTATGGTGGTAGTTGGTATGACCATTTACCTTTGATTGAGTTTTCTTAAAATTTTTACCACACTAGCATTGGTAATGCTCCTTTTGAGGCATTGTATGGTAGGAGATGTCATTCTCTTATTGGGTGGTATAAGGATAGTGAGGGTATGTTGTTTGGATTTGATTTGGTCCATCAAGCCTTGGAGAAGGTGAAGGTGATTCATGATAGATTGAAAGCCGCTTAAAGTTTCCAAAACTCCTATGCAGATATAAGGCATAGGGAGTTAGAGTTAAATATCGGTGATTGGGTGTTCTTAAAGGTGTTTCTCATGTAAGGAGTAATGTAGTTTGGTAAAAAGGGTAAGATAAGTCCTAGGTATGTTGGCCCGTACTTGATTTTGAAGACGGTTGGAAATGTTTCCTATGAATTAGAGTTGCCTCCTAGTTTGAGCTCCATTCATCTAGTATTCCATGTTTTCATGTTGCAGAAATGTTTAGGTGATCCTTGTTTGTTGTTCCCTTGAAGAATGTTGGTATTTTAGACTCTTTGTCCTCTGAGGATGTCTTGTTCAGGACCTTGGATTGACAATTTTGCTGGTTTTGAATGAAAGAGGTGGCTTCGATGAAGGTTTTTTAGAGGAAGCAAAAGTCTGAGAAAGCAACTTGGGAGGCAGAAGAGGGCATGAAGTCCAAGTACCCACATTTGTTTTCTGTTACAAAAACTTAGGCTCGAGGTATGAGCTAATTTTCTTATCTTTGTTGTATGTCTTTGTTTTCTAACTTGGTTAATGGAGAATTTGATATGTGATAATATGTTAACTTGTCCTTGTCTAACCTGTCATTCGAGGACCAATGATCCAAGTGGGGGGAAATTGAAACACCTTCATTTTGAACTCTTAGAAAATGTCCTAAGTTTGAGTCTCTAGACTATGTAAGATTTGAGCATACTTATCATAGGATAGGGTATGGTCTAGTACCACTTATTTCATATGATGATTAGTGTAGAATGGTTATATTCTTCCTAAGGTACGGTTTGGCCTCTCCCTTGTGGTATGTTCGGGTACTAGTCGTAAGTTGACAAGTCGTATGGTTTCTTGAGCTTGACATAGTGTATTCTACCTAGGGTATGAGTTGTAGGGTACTTCTCTTACCATGGGGTATGGTTTAGGTTAGTATGGTCGTATGCTGGACAGTTCGGAGGCCCATGGTGAGGCCTAGGGTATGGCATAGAGTACCACTTGTACCATAGGGTATGATAGCTTAGGTATGGAGGTCGTACCCTCCTGTGAGCAAATTTCAGCTTTTAAGCTGAGGGAATTCAAGACTTTTCCCACCCTAAAACCCTAAAGTTCCAACATTATATATCATTTTTTGGCCTCTTATAACACTTATTTGGAAGATCAAAACACACCAAAAACACTCTCGAACTCACTCTTGAAGATTGGAGGCTAGGGTTTCCACAAGTGATCTTCTAGAGGCTAAAAGGGTCAAGTTCTTTCCGTGAATCATATTGTATAAGATATATGACTCTTACCTTATTGTTAGTTCTCAACTATCATATGATTTAAACATAGTTAATAAATTTTTAATGGTGGTTTTGAAATAAAAATATTGAGGGTTTGTTGCATATGGTTCAGTGTTGCTTACTCTTGATTTAACCTGTGTTTATACATGGTATTGCTAATGGTTTTCACATGTGGGTTCTTTTTTATTGTGTTTTAACTAATGGGTAATGGTGACCATAGTTTTGATGGTTTTCACTTTGGTTTTTGTCATGGAAAGGTATGCCCTCAAGGTGTTTGTAAAAATGTCTAAGGGAAATAACTAGTCATATGTTAATGGGGTTTTGAACTAAGGCAATGGCTTAATGAGCATGAATGGTTGGTAAATGTTTTTTTGAAGGCCTTGTTTGCCATGTAATGAGTTAATTGGTAACCTTGGTAGTTTGATTTTGTTAAAAAGGGTTTGAGTCCTTAAACATGAAATGGAATTATGTTTTGACCTAAAGTTTGGTATAGGAATGCTAATAAAAGATTAATGGTTTCGTAAAGGTCTTGATGACCATAAATTGATGTGAATGGTGGTTTTGAATTAAGGTATTGGACTATTAAATTGAATGATTGATGCATAGTTTTATGAGATTGAGGTTAGAGTCCACTTTCTTAATATGAGTTGGAGGTTAGAGTCCTTTACTCTAAGCTTCTTGCGCTTGAGGTTATAGTGCACTTGCTTTAGAGTGCCCCATTTCATGCTTTACGATTGAACGTTTCTGATTGAATGCTATGCTTTGTTCCCTCTCCTGACATTATATATGTGTTTATACAAGTGGTAGCATATCATGTTTTAACTTGGTTGAATGATGGTATTGTTTTATCCTTATCCTTGGGTTACATGTAGCATTCAAAACACTAACCATCTTAGGACTTTGTATCCCCACCCAATACAGGGGCCGACGCTTCTTCTTCTCTTCTTGCGCAGTGACCATGTGTTCGAGTGGTTCATGTGTTGACAATGAAGTGGTGAGCTTCCATAATTAGAACGCATACATTTCATGGTCTTTCTATCTTATGTCATAGAATTTTTTTAGACTTGGTTTCTGTCTATTGTCGGTGGTATGTCCCGACACATTGTTGGCATCGGCTTTGTAGAAGCGTTGTGGATGACTATGGACTTGGGTAGATTGGATGTTGTTTGTTGACATTGATGGATTTATTAGACACTTCTTAATATATAATTATTAGTCTTGTTTCCAATATCTTGTTAAATATTAGGAGTTCATCCGACACTTGTAGTTTGATGTTATGGTTAGGTTAGCTAATAGTGCGATCTCCGGTCCTTGTTGGGCTTGAGATGCCTGTTACGACAAGGCCCCAATTTGGGTCATGTCATAAATACCCTCAAACCAGAAAACATGCTTTCCAGTATTGGTCCCTCTGGGACTCCACCTTTCACGACAAGCTACATAACCCTCTTTAAGTCCAAATTAAAATCTTTTACACACATTTTCATCCATTAACCTAGGAATCTTTTAATAAGGCATAGACAGTTGGTATCGTAACACCAAATAAATTTTATGCTTGCAACACAATTATATTGTACCGTTCCAAAACCAATTATCCAAATTGACTCCAAAGTTTCCAATTTAAAACAAATCCATGGCCACCAAGGCCTCTCAAAACCAATTTATGTTCCATTATCCTTTTATATAATGCAACATTTCAAAAGTGAAGCAGATTTTGTATATATAAATATTTCAAACTAATTTCACAAGTCGGGTTTAAGTTAAAGCCAATTCCAAACCATTAAACCATAAAATTTGGGGAAACCCATGTTCCCCATTACAATTTCCACACCCATGCATTTATTTAGTTCAAATTCATAAGAATAAAGCATAAATAACCAATTCAAAACCATAGGAACTTAATTCATGTAACAACTATTTCAAGTCTCTCAACCCATTTCAAAACCGAGCAATTAAACCACATGGACAATAATTAAACACATGCTTTTGTATAAAGTTAATTTAGTTAAGAGATACATGCCTCAAATACACATGAATTTTAAACCAATACTAAGATTGGAGCCCGGATGATGAATGCACCATGAAACCCTTAAACTTTCTTGGTTTAGGTATTAGAAAAGATAATAAGAATGTTTAATCTTTTTAATTGAAAGGAAAAAGGTCAATTTTTTGTTTATAAGTCAGGGAAAGGGTGAAAATACCAAAAGCACCACATAGAGTCATTTTATTTAGTAGTCATAACAGGTACCAACTCGTGGGTTAGCTTATGGTCATATATGACCATAACCATCATTGTCATGGCTAGGTGTAGCCTCGGGTCTTCATAATACATAGTATCAGAGACTAAGGTTTTATAGTCCTAGGGTGTCCGAAAGCCGCGTTAAGTAGAGTCTTGTCCATGGGTGTGAAGAGCCATACTTACGGACAAGAAGCTACAAGATGTTTTAGAAAAAAGTTTCCCTTCTTTTAGTATTCATGTCGTGCGAATGAGCATGAGCTCTATTTAAACTCTTTTTATAACTTATCCTTCATTCCATTTATAGATTATGCCTCCTAAAAGAATGAACAAAAAAGGGGATGGGGAACAGACTGCACCTCCGCCTATTTAGGAAGATCCTCTAAATGAATTATCTCTCATGCTGAGTTCAAAACTTCTTTTACTACCTGAGCTTATTCAATAGCATCTCAGAACAATCAACGAGTTATTTCCCCAGCCAACCCAGTGGCCTATATAGCTGCATCTAGGATTCGGTATTTAACCAAATGAATCCCCCTTCGTTCTTAAGATCCAAAAGAATTTCTTGATATAGTTCCAAAGGTGATAGATATTTTGGGCTTCACTTTGAGTTAGAGTATAGATTTGGCTGTATATCAATTGCAAGATATAGCTCACACCTAGTTTAAGTAGTGGAAGGAGGTTCGTGGTGTTGATGAAGGGCCTGTTTAGCAGGAGAACTTTTCCACGACTTTTCTAGATAGGTTCTTCCCATTAGATTTGAGGGAGGCTAAGATTCAGGAGTTCATTAATTTGAAGCAGGGCAGTAGAGTGTGAAAGATTACTCTCATAAGTTTACTAAGTTGGCGAGGTATGATCCTAATGTGGTTATAGATAATAGGTCTAGAATGAGTAACTTCGTGTCTGGTATAGCTGATATTGTAGTTAAGGAGTGTAAGATGCAATGTTGATTAAGGTGATGGACTTATCTAGACTTATGGTTTATGCATAGCAGATTGAGAAGGAGAAAGAGAGAGAGAATAAGTGGTCCAAAAAAAGTATGTTTAACTTTACTCAACCAAAGTCAGAAGGTCTAAACCATTCTCAGTTATGTCAGATGTTCTAAGCCCTAACTCCATCTTCAGTTAGTGTTCCAGTGCCTAAGTTTAGATAAGATGGTCAGGATAGGGCGCAAGGCTCTAAGTCCCAGGGTAGTGTGAATAGTGGTCATACTAACTCACTCTATGGGAAATATGGCAGGCATTATCAGGTATGTGTATTGATGATAGTGATGTGTATTTTGGATGTGTTAAGAAAAGCCACAGAGTTAGAGATTGCCCAAAGTTTGGTCAGCAGGGTCAGTTCAACCATCCTCTAGTTCTAGTCGATTTTCCAACTCAGCAGGATGTCACTTCCACTACAACCAGTGGGAAGCGTCAGAATAGGTTGTATACTCTCCAGACTTGTCAAGATAAGGAAAGTCTCCTGATGTAGTTGTGGGTACGTTATAGATATTTCATCTCCCTGTAATATGATTTATTAGACCCCAGATCTTTACTCTTCTTTGTAACCCCCTATATAGCAATCAATTTCGGTGTCAGTCCTAAATCAATAAAAGAACCTTTCATTGTGTCTACCCCAGTGGGTAAATATATTATAGCTAGACGGGTATATAGAAATTTCCCGATAACAGAATCTTTGAAAATCATCTCAATTGATCTTGTAAAGTTAGAGATGACTGATTTTTACATTATTCTAGGCATGGATTAGCTCCACTTATGCTATGCCTCAGTTAACTATAGAAGTAGAGTCATTTAGTTTCAATTTCCCAATGAACCAATCATTGAATGGAGAGGTAGTACCTTTGTGCTTAGGGGTCAGATCATTTCTTATTTTTAGGAAAGAAGAATGATATCAAAAAGGTGTGTTTGTCATCTAGTTCAAGTCAACAACTCTAGTTCTAACACTCCAAGTCTCGAGTCAGTCTTAGGGAATTTCCAGATGTGTTCCTTGAGGACATTTTCGAAATTCCTTCCAAGAATAAAATTGACTTTGAAATATATCTCATTCGAGATACCCAGTCTATCTCTATACTACCCTACTGAATGACTCTAGCTAAGCTTAGGGAATTTAAGAATAGTTGAAAGATCTCTTAGATAAGGGATTCATTAGGCCCATTGTTTTCCCATAGGGCACTCTAGTCTTATTTGTGCATAAGAAATATGGTTCTCTTAGAATGTGCATCGATTACTGTCAGTTGAACAAAGTCTCAATCAAGAATAAGAATCCACTTATAACACCCCGTATTTTTAGGCTACACTTTGAAGCATTATTCTTACGAGTGTAAACTAATATCCCATGAATTTCTTTCAAATTCATATGTCATGATCTCTATCCTAGTGTGTGAAGTTTTTTTGAGGTGAAAAATATTCATAGGAATCACTTAGAATAAGGTTGAGCTAAGAGCCTTTGATTCATTTAAAGTTTGGTATTCGATTCTACAAGGGTCTACTTTTAACGTATATAACTTTTTATATAAGTAGAATTTTGCAGATCAAGAACCAGCTAAGATATGGAATCCACACATTCAGTTTTGATTAATGTTTAAAATGGATAGATACATAACTGGTTTTCATTATAAATCCTTATGCGATTTTAAGGTTGATTTCCTACAGAATGCGCATATAAGCAAGGGAGTAGTATTTTGCGCCGAGTTGGGTATGTGTCTCAGTTCATATGCCCCATAACTACGAACCACCACAGGTTCAGGTTTTTCCCTATTTATACAGATGCAGATACAAATTATGATCACTTAGCTCAGGTCCTACTCCTTGGCAAAAGTATGACATCTCTCACTAAAGTGACCTTTTCCCTACAAGGGAACCAGACATTGGACACCATGATAGCTCACATGATGTATGTCGAATAGAAAAACCTCCCTAAGTTCTAACATAGACTAACAAAACAACTTTTAGAAACTAAGTGTAAAGGCTCGTAATTTTATTCAGATATTATTTTGCAGAAGACATTAGCTTTGAGATTTCAACTTGCAGTTTACAAATGATAAGGGTGACTCTTTTTTACACTTAGCCTGCATGATTTGAAAGTACACACAACTTCAGTCCTACTTATTCCACTAAAACAATACGTAAAAGTACAACTTTTAGAACTAAGTGTTATGGCTCACAAAGTTATTCTTAGGCTTCACTACTTATGTTTATAATTTTTACAGCTTTATTTTATTCAAGCCAAGGTGAATCATTTACACTTAGCATGCATTTTTGAAAATTTTATATGAATATTGAGTTAATGTTTTACTTATGCATTAACCCCCATATATTCAGTATATTCCAGAAGTACTGATCCATATATATGTCTATGTGCTACATTGTCTCATAAATTAAGTACAAGTTATAGTGCGCACATCATAATCAGACAGTTTGTAGCTTCCAGTAGCTAGATGATGAGTTTTTTTGATTCAAGGGCTTGAGTCAATCATTGTTTGAGTGGCAGAGTGTTTTATTTATTCAGTCGTATTGATTCGGGATAGCTTGGGGTCATGTCCCAGCTACCTATAGTCAATACTAGTAGAGGCTTCATAGATAGTTAGTAGAGTTGATGTATTTGATTTTAGTTTTGTTTTGTCTTACTAGAGTTGTAATTATTTTAATAGTTTTATTTTGAAGATGTTCAGCTAAAGACTTTTCTTCTGCTTATTTCTTCCAGATTTATATATCTTATTTAGTTGCTCATGAGTTATGCCAGTACAAGGGTTAGCTTGGGATCACTTGTGGTCCTAAGCAACGTATGATGTCTAGAGGGTAGTCTCAAGGTGTTACAGATTTGGTATCAAAGAACAGAGTTCAAGTGTCTTAGAGCGTTTGTGAAGCCGTGTCTCATAGAGTCTTTCTGAAGGTACAGAGACGAATGTAGTTTTCTTGGAGAGGCTACAGGGCATTTAAGAAATATTTCCCTTCTTCATGCTATAGTTCATGTTGTAAAGTTGTTCTATCAAGAAAAACTTCTGTCGGTTGGTGTGTTACTCTATAATCCTTCATCTTTGACTTATACTTGAGATAACATGATTACCAAGTTCTAATTTCTCCTAAAATGATGCTCTATTATTTACTATTAGTAACTTCAGAAATCACAAAAGGGGCTTGAGAGGCGCTCGCTAGTGTGTCATAAGTTCCTTAAGTTGAAAGTGATTTCCTTATCTTTATGAATTATTCGGTTAAGATAAAGTAAGATATGTAATCATATTCCTCATTAACCAGTCAATACAGATAGTGCTCATGAGAAAAAATAGTGTTATCCTAGATTGTTAAATAGAGTTTGCATTTGAGAGATATTACAACCTAGAGTGTTATGATTTATAAGTAGTAGAACCTTCTTATAGTTGGAAGTGTAGGTTTAAAAGTGTAGTGACAAGAAAGGTGGTAATGGACATTGATCAAAAGTATATAGATGAATTTATGCATCCTATCTTGTGTTAAGGTAATACGTCCTTGTGTGTTAGCTTAGGGGTAGTAAATGTAGTACTATTTCCTGGTAGAAGGTCGAGAAAGAGCTATTAGTTAAGGTGAATTATGGTCTACTTGAAGTAGAAAAGGAGATCTTGATGGTATCTTATATTGTTAGAAAAGTATAGGTTATTAATTAAGGTATTAGGTTTTTAAGGATTGTCAATGTAGGGCTCCCTGTGTGGTTGTGGGAAAGAAATTGGTTGAGGTTTGTAGAGCTAGGGGTATAATTTCAATATATAGATGGATAAGTACTCGAGATGTGTGGAAGAGGGATGTGCTTATAGATTGTAATTAGATAGACTATAATATTATGATCAAATATCATTATTATAAGGTTCTAGTGGACTTGTGTTTCCTGATGTTTTGGCATATAAGAGTGGTGTGTGAAGTTGTGGTTAATCATGGGTAGCACTAGAAACTAAGTTTGAATAGTGGATGATCATAAAGGTGGAAATAATGATTGCATTATTAGTGATGCTAGATATATGGAAGTGATCTAGTAGGCCTAAATAGTATACACAAGAGTTTAAGTTCCTTTATTCATGATTAAGTATGATGGTGTAGGTATGATATAGAGGTGTGCCCTAGGTCCTATGGGGGTTGAATTATTTTCTAAGATTATTAGGTGTCATGTGGGCTTCGATAATGCCCGTGAGTTTCTAAGTATGAATAAGGCTAGTCATATAGTATATGGTATTCTTGATGGCTATGTTAAGGAGCTAGGGATAGAGGATACTGAGCCTTTTGGTGTGATTTGATTTAGTGAGATAGAATATGTGTTTAGTGAGGCAGGTATGTGTCTTAATTTAATAGAGTGTATGTCTATGATGATAACTATTGAAGCTAAAGAAAGTTAAGGTTAGTATGTACTAAATGAGTGACCAAGAATGAAGTTAGTATTATTTAGATATAGTTTATTCAGGTGAGTGAACATTCATGTGTAGGGCATTAGAACAAAGAAATTATGGTTCAGTCTTGAGGATATAGAGTAGACCCATAAGCTTAGAATGTCATCTTTTTAATCTAAGGGAGAGATGGTAGAGTGAAGAACCAAATCAAGTTTTGAGAATTAGATTGTGATACATTTCATAATGATCCCTCTGACTCTAGAGTGATCTTTGGATTTCAGTGATTACCACACCAAATTCATATCTTGAGTGATAGATCCATGCCAAAGGCCAATGCTTATACACTTTATGCGTATTCAAGTTCATTATCAGCTTCTAATAAGTAAGTAATAGCTTCACTCTGTGATTTGAGTCATCCTTCATAAATCTATGAATTCCAGCCTTATGCTGAATAGCATTTGGTAAGTATGAACTCATGTTTCAGAGTATGATCAGTTCTCAAAACTTATGATACTAACGAATTCTGTATTATATCATGTATGTCCTCAGTTTAGATCTCTTTAATGAATCCATGCCTTTGATATTCTATTTCTCAGGCCTTGGTTAAGTGTCAAGGTTATATAAAGTATTCTTTTGTGAGTCAGGTCCTTATGAATTATCCCTTCAGTGACATCTTCTTATGTTAAGATAGTGGTGATGATAATGGAGAAGAAATGGTTGAGGTGAGAGGGAGTTAATTACCCTCATTAAGAAAAATGGTTGAGGTGAGAGGGAGTTGATTACCCTCATTAAGAAAGATTATTTATGCTTTTCTATCTAATGCTAAAGGATGAAGGAATATTTAGGTAAATATTTGGTATATTTCATAGTTAGTTGAGACTTCTGGGTATGTCATCTTGAGCATAGTGCAAGAAAGTTGTTGTTGATAGAGGTTTAGATAATATGAGAAGTATGCCTTTATGGGTGTTTGCCTTGACATTCATATGTGGTTATTATGATAGGCTTAAATGTCATGTTAGGATGTAACTGGAGGAATGCAATATGCACTAGTGAATCCATAGTAAGAGTTCAACATTATTCATTGAAGCAGAAAGGCATATTATGCTTAGGGTGTGGCTCTGGAAGAGACATAGAAGATTGAATCATGTGGTTTAGACTAATATTATGGTGTAGCGTATTATTTATTGTGATTTCAATTTAGGCTTGATCAATGTGAGAGAATTTAGTTTAATTTAGACTTTAGTATATGGATTTATCAATGCCTTTGTGAAAATTTTAAGTTGAATCAAATGAGTATAGTGTTTAAGGGGGATAGTATAGTTTAAGGAGTATTTGAGAACTATTGCTAAGCTTGAAAGTAAGAAGTTACATTGCCTAAGGCCTAGTAATTCTATCCTAGCTTATGATTTATAAGTTTATGTTCCATGCTATAGAGTTGTATCAATGTTGTAATTTTTTAGTCAGATGTCTTGTTCAGATCATGCCCAAAATACTTTGCTCCATAATATTATTAGAATTTCTTAGAAATGTGTAGGAGAAATACTCTATTTGAGTATGGAAAATCCGTATAGTCCAGTTCATAGAGCCTGCAATCTAGTTTAGAAGTCAAGTATATAAGCTCCTATTGATTTCCAACTTCCCATTTAGTGTTACTACCCAAAGTTTCACTAGGAAGGCCATTCCATGAGGTAAGATGATCGCATTCATACAAATTAAGAATTCAGCTCAGTTCATGCATTATGCATCATTTTTAGATTCAGATATTAATTCATGATTTAGCTCATGAGTGTCCCATGCATCATCTCAGTCTTTCCTTAGTATTTCAGCCAAGTTAGCATCATTCGGGGGATGATCTTTCCCAAGGGAGAGATGTTGTAATACCCCAAGTTTTCATGTTGTGAACCTCTTAACTTTTCTTCATGAAACCATATCCAGCCTGAGGCAATGGTTACTCATAAGTTGACTCTCTTGTTTGTATCTCATTCTTATAACCATTCTCATGTCATTGCATGTATTCACAAAATCAGTTTAGTCATGATATTCAGTTCATGTATTATATTTTAGACTCTTTAGGCAATCATGTTCCAAGTCATTCTTGTTTAGTATATGATCACAGTTACCTTAGTACAGTACTCTCAGTCTAACCAGTCTCATTCAAGGATGAATGATCCCTAGGGGGAGATGATGTAACACCCCATATTTTTGAGCTAGACTTTAAAGCATCATTCTTATAAGTGTAAACTCTAATCCCATGAATTTGTTTTAAATTTATGTGTCATGATCTCTATCCTACTGTGTGAAGTGATTTTGAGTTAAAAAATATTCATAGGAATCACTTAAAGCAAGGTTAAGCTAAGAACCTTTGATTCATCTATTGTTTCGTATTCGATTCTACAAGGATCTAGTATGAATGTATATAAATTTTTATATCTGTAGAATTTTGTAGATTAAGACCCATCAAATTGTATATAATTGAATCAGCTTTCAAACGATACCAATTTTGCTTAATTCGATACCCGAGAGAAAAGTTATAGCCATTTTTGTGAGAGGCAATGACGATGCGCGATAAGCCCACGCCTCCTCGATTATTACATTGGGATAGAAGGGGAGCCGTGGGATCTACTCTAACAGACTAAAAGGGGCACCGCCTAGTCCATTCCCACTCTATTTTCAACTCCTTAAGGGTCAAGGGGCACTTTGGTCCTTTCCCTTCAACCCCAAACGTCCAAAGGATGATTTATAACATCCAAAAGGGAATTATTTGTACATCTTCCTCAAAATTTCTTACATAAAATCCTCCCCTTTCTACTATGAACAAAGTTCAAGCTTTTCCTCTTAAGAACATAAAGAATTTGAGATTTCAAGTTCAAGAAACCCTAAAGAAATCATCTATGAAGGTATTTGGGGTTAACTTCTTTCATCCTTGTGCCCAAAACTAGTTTTAAAAGTTGAATTTACATGAATTTCTCATACCTAATTACTGTTACTTGAAGTTACAAGTGATTTAAGTGTTGAGTTGCATATGTACTATCACATGTGTATGCGTGAGACTTGATTTCACATATTGAGAACTGAATTTCATTATCTTGACTAGAATTGTAAAAGTATTTCAAGATTACTATTACTGAGCATGAAGTTTATTGTGATTTGACATGATTTACAGCCATGAGTTATAAGCCCTAAGTTTAAACCTTGATATTTCAAGAAAGATGATCTTTAATCATTCTTTGATAAGCATGTATTTAGACTTTATGCAAGATTTGATCTTTTGATCCTCAGCTAAGATATGGAATCCATATATTCAGTTTTGATTATAGTTTAAAACAATCATATGCATAAGTGGTTTTCATTATAAACCCTTATGCTATTTTAAGGTAGATTTCCTAAAAAATGAGCATATAAGGGAGTAGTATTTAGCACCAAGTTGGGTATGTTTCTCTGTTCACACGCCCCAAAACTATGATCCAATGTAGGTTCAGATTATTCCCCATTTATATGTATACAAATACAGATTGTGATCACTTAGCTAAGGTCCTACTCCTCGGCAAGAGTATGACATCTCTCCCCAACGTGAGCTTTTCCCCTCAGGGAAACAAACATTAGACACCATGATAGCTCACATGGTGTATGTCGGTTAGAAGAACCTTCCTAAGTCCTTAGACAGAATAACAGAACAGCTTTTAGAAACTAAGTCTAATGGCTCATAATTTTATTCAGATATTATTTTACAAAAGACATTAGCTATGCGATTTCAGCTTTCAGTTTACAGATGATAAGGGCAAGGCCTTTTTACACTTATCCTGCATGATTTGATAGTACACTTAAGTTCAGTCCAACTCATTCCAATTATAGAAAGAGTAAAAGTACATCTTTTAAAATTAAGTGTTATGGGTTACAAAGTTATTCTTATGTTTTATTACTCATGTTTATGATTTATACAGATTTATTTTATTTAAGCCAAGGTGAGTCATTTATTCTTAGCATGCTTTCTTGAAAAGCTTCTATGAATATTGTGTTATTGTCTCATAATGTAGGTACAGGTTGTAGTGCGCCCATCATAATCAGACAATTTGCATCATCCAGTCAGTAGGTGATGAGACCTTTTAATTTAAGGGCTCCAGTAAATCATATTTTGAATAGCATATTGTTTTCTTTGTTCAGTCATATTGATTCGGGATAGTTGACGGTCATGTTCCGGCTACCTATAGTCAATACTATTAGAGGCTTCATTGACAGTTAGTAGAATTAATGTATTTGATTTTAGTTTTGTTTTGTATAACTAGAGTTGTAATCGTTTTAATAGTCTTTTTAAGATATTCAGCTAAAGATTTTTCTTTCGCTCATTTCTTTAAGATTTATGTATCTCATTCAGTTGCTCATGAGTTATGCGAGTACAAGAGTTAGCTTGGGATCACTTGTGGTCCTAAGCATTCTGTGATATCCAGGAGGTAGTCTCGGGGTGTTACACCACTCCCCAGGATTGATGACTTGTTCAACCAATTTCAGGGTGCCAGTTACTTCTCTAAGATAGACCTTAGATCCAGCTATCATCAACTTAGAGTCAGAGAATGTGACATTCTAAAAACAACTTTTAGAACTTGGTTTGGACATTCTGAATTCCTAGTTATGTCCTTTGGACTAATGAATACCCCTGTAGATTTCACAGACTTGATGAACAGGATGTCCAAGTAGTACTTGGCCATGTTCGTCATAGTCTTCATTGATGATATTCTTGTTTTTCCCGTAGTGAAAATGTTCTTGCAGACTATCTCAGAATTGTATTGTAGACTCTTAGAGCCCATCAGTTGTTCAAAAAATTCAGTAAGTGCGAGATTTGGCTAAGATCATTAGCTTTTCTTAGCCATATCATTTCTGGTGATGCCATTTGAGTTGACTCTTAAAAGACCAAAGCAGTGAGAAACTAGCCCAAACCCATCTCTCTATTAGATATAAGGATTTTCTTGGGTTTGTCTTTCTATTACAGATAGTTCGTTGAAGGTTTTTCTTCTATTGCGTCCCTCATGTCTTACATGACTCAGAAGAAAGTAAAATTTTAGTGGTCAGATTCATGTGAGAAGAGTTTTCAGGAGTTGAAGACTCAACTCACTTTATCCCTAGTATTGACTTTGCCAGATGGTTCAGATGGGTTTGTAGTTTATTGTGATGCTTCCAGAGTTTGTCTTGGTTGTGTATTGATGCAGATAGGTAAGTTGATAGTCTATGCCTCTAAGCAGTTTAAAACCCATGGAAAGAATTATTGTACCCATGATCTTGAGTTGGTA